>NW_013672448.1:36876-43812 GCF_000517525.1 Limulus polyphemus
CGTGGTGGGCAGAGCACAGATAGCCCATTATGTAGCTTTGTGCTTCATTACAGACAAACAAACAAACTATAGTAGGAATTTGTATTCGGGTTTATGACACATATTTCTATATTGCTTAGTTTCTACATTACTGTCAAAAATAATTGGTTCATTGTCTAGAAGAAAATATTGCTTAGAAACCGCACACTAGGAGTATATGTTCTATCTAATCACTTTCCACAGATTTTTGGAAATGCTCGTCTATTTCTAAATACACTACATTTGCGTTAGGTTTTGCATAATCTGTAGTTTACTTCATTAATTTGCTTTATTTACTATAAGATGTGACTTTATAAACTATCAACACACTCAACACGAATAAATATGGAAACTTTGAAATAATTGTCAATATATTCCGGTTTAGTCCTATATTTTAGTGTCCCTGGGGTTGTAGTTTCATTACTGTTGAACATGTTGGTATAAGTAATGTTTCCTTACTAAAAGCTGGAAGACTAATCATATACTATATTTCAATTGTCCCTTCTTTTGACATTAACATTGAGTTTTCCCACAAAATATGTAGCGGTTATAGTGCTTGAGTACGTTGTTGTGCATGGAAGTAATAACACACGTTAACCCTGAAATTACTAACTTGTTTTTAAACTGTCACATGTGTTGAGTAGGTTTATGCACTTGTGGTGTAAAACAACTGACCATAAGATTGTTTGAAATCAATCATTTTCTATGTAAGGTGCATAAAATAAGGTACTATAATTGGCGAGATTTACTGCAGTACTAACGGTACTTTCTTTTGCATACGTTTTTCATGTGACTAGCGTGTTGTTAAAGATCCTGTAACAAAGACAGCAGTGGAACTTCGAGTAATTTGGTGCATGACTTGTTTAGAAATATGTGTTAAGCAAGTCGCTTCAATCGTTTGATTCTAATCACAATTAAATCTAAGACCTTCATCACACTACGGAATATTACTGGTTTATATTTCGTCTTGTTGTATGGTTTCTTAAACAAAGAATTCTTGAATAGGGACTCAAATGAATATTCTAAGTGTATAATTGATTTTTAAAATTAATTGTCAAAGTCTACTTTTTGGCTGTTGATACTGTAGAGATTTAGTGAGAGTACTTCAGAGAATAGAGAAATCTACATTTTATCATATTTACAAAGTTAATTATAATTTTCCCTCTAAAGTTTTGGCTCATACAATATTACGTAACGTCGAAGAAAAAGCATGACAGACCTGGGGAGGTTATACATACCAGATTGTTAACACCACGATAAAACAACCGCTTGTTTAATTATAGAGAATTGAATCTTCCTAATTACGACTTTGGAACAAAATATTGCTCAGTTATCACTCAAGTTCAAACCTAATCGTCTGACATGGTAAGAATTAATCTTTAAAAGATTTACACCTTTTTACTTCTTACAAGCGCGAGCCAGATTACTTCCATGAGCATATTTCTCAAGACATATAGCTAGTAACATTATTGCCTCTAGAATATCTAAGTAGTTTGTAAATTAGTTTTCAAAGAAGTTAAGTCGAGTCTTAATAATGTACCATTTCGGGACAACGTTTAATATATTAATCTTAACTAAACCAAAAACAGTTACCGGTTAAAGAGTTTTTAATGGTGTATCATAAAAAATAGGATAACATTTAAGATCAAACATTTTAAACAGAAATGAAAAGTTACATGCCGAAAGCACAATAATATGTATTATAACAATTATAGAATGAGTAGAAATATAACTATAAAGAAGAGCCTGACGTGCCGAGCTGTGGATCGGAAAGTTCGCGGTTCGCTTCGCGACAACACTGAACATGCTCCGGACTTTTACCTGCAGGTGAATTACAAGAGTGACAGTCCATTCTAGTAGTCAATTCAAAGCCGGATAAAATCCTCGTGGCGGCGGGTGCTACTGGCTAGCTGTCATTTCTTTGGTCAGTATTTCAAAATTAGGGACAACTATATATTTTAATCCATGTGCTCCTATTGTTCAGATCGAAAATATGAATTCCTGTATGAATAATTAAAGCACACTAAGTTTATGAACGAAAATGTGTGTGAAACTTCAGACGCGAAAGCTGGAAACAAAATGAGAAAGCAACATTGAATAAAGTCCGAAACAAATACTATTAAAAAGTAAACTTTTATTTATTTTTATTATTTTTTTTGCTTCCTCTATTAGGCCACTTTAGGATGCGTTTTGCAAAAGACTTATTTTCAAAGTATACACTTCTCCAAAGACAAAATCGGATAGACTGAACACATTGGCCTATCTTGTGGGTATAGAATGTCGAAAATTGGATTTTGTTTTGAAATTACACACACTAAGGCACATGTGAAATTACACATACTAAGGCACATATGAAATTACACACACTAAGGCACATGTGAAATTACACACACTAAGGCACATGTGAAATTACACACACTAAGGCACATGTGAAATTACACACACTAAGGCACATATGAAATTACACACACTAAGGCACATGTGAAATTACACACACTAAGGCACATATGAAATTACACACACTAAGGAACATATGAAATTACACACACTAAGGCACATGTGAAATTACACACACTAAGGCACATGAACTTAAGCCTTTTAGTATATCTTAATACGTGAGAAATAAATTATCCACATTTTGTCATAACGTTATAACCTAACAGCAAATTATGTATCACAGTTTACATGAGAAAATTTAACTTCTATGAAAGAACCTGTATAAAGCCGTATCGTGTGGATCTATTTAACCTACAGCCGTATCGTGTGAATTTCTTTAACCTACAGCTGTATCGTAGGGGTTTCTATTTTTATTTCGCAAGTTCTTGGAAATGAAAGATTTTGTTGTTGTTTTTTTTGCACTCTGCGTTTTGCGTCGTTGCGTAGTTTATGTATAGTTGTTAGAAATCATGTCGTCAGATCTACGACCTGACTTGAACGCCCCTCTTTTCAGACTTTGTACTTATTAGTTCTTCAAATGGTAGTTCTTGCAGCAAAACCTGTCAAAACTGTATCTAGAATCAGTTTACCATTTTAAGAAAGACAACCAATTTATTAAGAGTTCAAATGAGTATGTAGACGAGGTGTTTTCTGTGGAGAGGTCGTCGTTAAAGGTCTCTTCAGGGGATATAAAGGAGTTTTGTGTCCGTAACTATAAGGAACATGTGTAAGCGAGATCAGACTTGGTAGGATCAAATATCCTATTTAAATGTAGTGAGCGGGGGGTTAGGATAGGCAAGGCCTTCCACCTCGACAACCTCCTATGGTTCTAATTTATCATTGTCGAGACCATATCTCACGATTTCGCTACTGCAAACTGACCTCTGCAGTGCCCCCTGGTGACGGTGACGATGATTGATTAGCCGAAGAGGCGACGATGGTCAAAAAGGGCAGAGGAGGTGTTAGAATAAGTTACAACATGGGATGTAACGTTTATGAATGATTAGAACATTTAAGATGAAAAATGCACATTTCTCACATATTTGGTGCACAAATTTCCAGGTCAGATTATCTTAAATATTACTTTCCGCTATGAATTCATTGCAATACTTCTACTTCACGGGATCTTAGAATACTTTTAACTTCTTATTTCTCTTGAGTTATGATGAAGATAACAATGTTCAAAGTGTCGAACTTCTTCAGATTTTTATATTTTTAAACAAATTAATTTCACACAAACATTAATAGTAATGAAGGGACAAATTTTAACACATATACATAAAATCAGTACAACCACAGCACTGCTAACTGGAAGGGACACATTTTAACACATGCACATAAAATCAGTGCATGTGTTAAAATGTGTCCCTTCCAGTTAACAGTGCTGTGATTGTACTGATTTTATGTACATGTGTTAAAATTTGTCTCTTCGAGTTAACAGTGCTGTGATTGTACTGATTTTATGTACATGTGTTAAAATTTGTCCCTTCCCGTTAACAGTGCTGTGGTTGTACTGATTTTATGTGCATGTCTTAAAATTTGTCCCTTCCCGTTAACAGTGCTGTGGTTGTACCCAGTTAACAGTGCTGTGGTTGTATTGATTTTATGTGCATGTGTTAAAATTTGTCCCTTTCAGTTAACAGTGCTGTGGTTGTACTGATTTTATGTGCATGTGTTAAAATTTGTCCCTTCCAGTTAACAGTGCTGTGATTGTACTGATTTTATGTATATGTGTTAAAATTTGTCCCTTCCCGTTAACAGTGCTGTGGTTGTACTGATTTTATTCAGACAGAAACTGTGAACACGTCCACTATGTAAGTACATTATTCAGAATGACAGACAGAAACTAGTGAACATGTCCACTATATATGTACAATATTCAGATTTACAGACTGAAACTGACTGGGCATGTCCACTATACAAGTACGATAGTCAGAACGACTGACAGAAACTGTGAACATTTCCTCTATATAAAGTATACGATATTTAGAAGTGGTATTTTTAAACATTGGAGCGAAACAACATTGACAAAGAAATGGCTATGTCAGTGTTTTTTCACGTCACTGACAAAAATGTTGCTGTGGTTTCTCTAAACTTGCCCTCCCAGTTAACAGTGCTGTGGTTGTACTGATTTTATGTGCATGTGTTAAAATTTGTCCCTTTACAGAACGTTTCTCAGCAACAGTATGGAAGATTTACGTTACAAAAGATGAGTTGATATTGTACTGATAATTTAACATTTGGTCAACATTGATAAGGATAATAAGTTTGTTTTTTCCCTTGGATATGCCCCCCTCCCCCAGTGGCACAGCGGTGTGTTTGCGGTCTTACAATGCTAGCAACCGGGTTTCGATACCCGTGGTGGGCAGAGCACAAGTAGCCCATTGTGTAGCTTTATGCTTAACTTCAAAACAAACAAATATCATCTAAAGGACAGCGAATCTTGCAAGAGAGGAGTTGTCGTTGAACGTTTCGTCCGATGGGCTTTCCAGCACGACATAGAAAATAAAAGACAGATATATAATCAATTATAAAGAAGGCACTAACTAAAAGACAGATGGAATGTTAAAATGCTGGTAAACAGGATAGGCGTAGAGAGCGTTTCGGTCATAAGAGTGTCGTTGGGATGAAAACGTATAGACGAATAGAAAATCTTTAGCTGAAAAACCTTCGTGAAAATAAAATAATTGTAGAACTTGCTTATTTGTAGATAATTAATCTCCACTTTACAATACAAAAACAAGGGTTTGAACATCTAGCAGTATCTAGAGTCAAAGACAGAAACTGTGAACATGTCCACTATGTAAGTACATTACTCAGAATGACAGACAGAATCTATGAATATGCCACTATATATCTGTACAATATTCAGAATCTGTGATTATGTACTCTATATAAATACATTATTCAGAATGCAACGATGATGCTAAGTTTTTGCGTTTGTTTAGTAACAAGTGTGTCGTTCCATTCTATGCTAAGTTTTTGCGTTTGTTTAGTAACAAGTGTGTCGTTCCATTCTATGCTAATATATAGTGTTAACACTTATGATAAAGAAAAGTATGAATCTAAAAATTGTCTTTTAAATGTCTGTATATTGCGAAGTTCAAAGGTTAAGTGTGACAGTTAACGACGGCGTGAGAAACATTCATCGGTCAATGAATGAATGCCCTAAGACCGTCCATCACGCCCTGCAGATAAGCGGCGGCAGAGAAGAGCGTGTACGCAGGTACTCGAACACGAACAAGTGACATATGCTCAAAAGTAAAGCTCTAATGAAAGGTATGAACTGTGAACAGTGACAACTGTTATACGTTTATACACTTCAATACATCCGACTTTCTCTGATGCTGCTAACCGCAAACCAGTACTTGATTTGTTGTACATCATTTACCATGTGAAGCAATGCTCGTGTTTGATGACGGGGGAGAGCTTTTGTTAGTTCCGACCACTTCTACCGCCTTCACCTGGAAGAGACTGCTGCCGTCACGGCCGAGGCCGGGCACCACCGGGATACTTCATCAATCAACGCACAACTTTCACAGCGTTAGCATTTTTGACCCTGTTTATATAAATTACTGCCCCCAAAAGACTCAAAGCGCCTATTTTATCGAACTTAAGTCATGTCAAGTGTCTACAAAGGGAAAATGTTGTCGTGAGAAAGAGAGCCCGAAGGATATCGTCCGCTATTTGTCGTTCACGGCGGGGAGCATAAATTCAGGTTCCACGTGGTCAGCGGTTGGTAGTCGTTGTTTTTTTTCTTTCGATATTGTTGGTTCAGGGATGTCCAGTTTTTTAATGCATTTCAATATTATGGTTTAAAGAGTGTAGCAATTGTTAACGGATAAATTGTTTAAAATACTCTCGTAACGTGTAACAGATCATACTGTCCGAACATATCCAATGAGATTTGAAAGTTTTATTTACAAGTAATGCACTGGAATAGACCCTAAAGTACATGTAAGTTTGTATATATATATATATATATATATATGATACTCTGCAAGATATAACTGGCAATATAAAAGGAATATAACACCGTCTGCTGTAATTGGATAAATTCGAGGAACAAAGTAACTTCTTAAAAGTAATTCCTTATATTCAAAGAACATAATTTTTTTGTATGATGATGGATATATTTGAATACTTTAATAACAAATAATCTCCCAGGTTTAATTTGTTTTATCATAGTAGTGTAAGTAGTAAGATGTTTTAGCTTTTGTGGTGGAACATTATTATATATATATAGTTGGACATATACGGATCATTCTCTGTAAGACGTAATTGGTTACACTGAAGGAACATTATTTTTAAGATATAGTTGGTTACACTGAAGGTAGATTATTTTTAAGATATAGTTGGTTACACTGAAGGAAGATTATTTTTAAGATGTAGTTGGTTACACTGAAGGAAGATTATTTCTAAGATGTAGTTGGTTACACTGAAGGAAGATTATTTCTAAGATGTAGTTGGTTACACTGAAGG
>NW_013672449.1:0-2632 GCF_000517525.1 Limulus polyphemus
CAGACATACTGCTGTGCCACTGGAGGGCATTACATTCGGTTAATTCAACTCATTTTCAAATGTTGTTGTCTTGGTATATGGATACAAAGAGGTAAACTTAAGTTGTTGTTTTTTCTTGGGCTGAATGACTTTTAGTTGTCTTGCTTTTAGTTATGTACAAAGTTAAGTCATGACCCATAATATCATATAGAGTGCTCTTATATGAAAAACAAGAACATGTCAAACATTAAAAAAATTGGTAAGGCTTGAAAATATTTTTGAAAACTGTTACTTTCTAAATGTTTTTTTTAATAACTTCTGATAATATTTAAATTCTGTGCTACCAACAGAAGTCAAGATAATAAGCCTATATTTTTCCACATTCTCTCTCAATGCTTTCTTCCAGTTATCATTAACTTCTGATCAAATCAAGCTACTTAAATAGATCATAACTGAAATTAAATACACTAATTAATATACCATTCTAACTAATTGTATACAAACTCGTAACACAAAAATTTAAATCGACAGAGATCACATTGGCAACCTTTCAATTCTCAGGAAGTTCTATTGAAGAATCTTTTAAAAAATAAGTCTCCTCTAAGTTTTCGGAAAGTTTCTTCAAGGATAGTTAATAAATCTTGAAAGGTCAGGAACCTTACCTAAAACAAAGAATTAAGAACAAAATGAAGCATTTCCCTTAAAAAACTAAATTCAACTTTTCTTCTAAGTAAAAAAACTGTTTAACACTTCAGCCTCATTCTTTACCTCTATAATAAGTTAACCATTGAAATATCTTTAAAAAGCTATATTACCTTTGTCTTTCTTCTACCAACATGAAAGTATATGCTTTTCAATTCCACTTAAGATTGTTTTTGTAAGTTGAGAAACTTTTAATCCCTCTTTAACTTTTTTGATTTACAAATAAATCTTTTCATACTATATTCAACTGACAATTTTTTGTAATAATGCTATGACATGTAAAGTCTCATTACCAGACTATTTCTAGTTGATTTTGTAAGCCTTTAACATTTTCAGCCAGGTATTTTACTTTGACCAAAAAAAAAATACTGTAATTTCTTTTTGTATAGTCCTGTCACACAAAACTATTTTCAGATTTTGTCTCGGTACTTACTTAAAATATTTTGATATGCTTTAAATGTTATAGTGAACAGCTACCATACCAATTTCTAGTCAACATGACTTATGAAGCAGTTGATTTAGAAATGTTCTCTTTTTTAATGTAAGAACATTAAATGGTGTTCAAAATAGTGGTAGAAGCAGATAAACTAGCCAAAAAGAGTGGTTTGGCAATATAACAATTTTTAGAAACAGAACACTAATAGAGAATTAGTCTCAGATCTGTTAAATTATGCCATCTTTTATTTCAGATGGTCAATTTGAGAATGACGTATAAAAAAATAATAACTATAGTTCAAACAAATGTCTTGGATTCTTTTAGAACTTGTGTTTTTGATATTAAAATATTTCCCCACAAAAAACAATTATAAATTGATTCTAATTATAATCGCAATATACCACAAACATATTATTATGCATATGCGAACTCTCTAGATATTATTAATTCGTTCGTTGTATATTTTCATATTTCAATATTTGAATGTTTAGCTTAGTTATACTTTACCACATCATGATTCAAAAATCACTTCTTTCATTCTTCATCGTTTCATACATTTGTGATAATCTTTCACATCTTTAAATGCTATGTATATATAGGCTTTGTTACACAACTTGTCCAGGTATTCAAACTACGTTTACCCTAGACTACATACGTACTTTTCTCTGAGCCGTAATTTTTTAAAAAAATAAACACTTTCAGTTCACATTCGATTGGATCCGGTATGCGTTGAAATGACTTCGGGCGTCATAAGTAAGGCTTTTGTATCTTTGGAAAACAAATAACGTATCTTTTATTAAAGAAAAATCTTCACTTTTAAAACAAATTGAGTAAAAAACTGATACGGCTTTCTAGCTTTTTAACATAAATGGAAAATTATATTTATCAAACAATCTTAAGACAACACTTTCAGATCATGGCCTAGTATTTAACCAATAGCATGGTAATCTGTAAACCTAACTCATTCGCCATCTATGTGTTAGATTGTAACTATTATTTAGGGAAGAAATTTTATTTAAAACTGTTTAATGTTTTACGAAAACGAGAAGATACACAAACACTTGTAAGTTCACAATTTCTGTAATTATTTCTTCCTATTTTCTCCGATAATTTATTCTTCAATAAACAACAATTAGGTGCAAATTCTAATGAACGAATAAAATGATAGAAAGTTATTGCTCAACGATATCATAGGAATAAGAGTCGAAAACTTCGCTTTTTGTTTTCTTTTACAGTTATATGTCATCCAACATTGGCGTTCTTTTTAAACAACAGGCAAGTAATTGTTTTCTAATTTGAAGCATCTTGAAATATTAGACGTAAACTTCATAATTTCGACATCCAAAATACAAAGTCGACTATAAAAATATAACCTACAAAGGTGCACATTATTTGGAATTTCAAATGTTAATTAATTATAGTATTTTGGCACTTGTGTATAAATTTAAAATCATAAATAATATTCAACGTTAAACTGGTACACAATTAGAAACATTTTATATAGGCCTATCCATG
>NW_013672449.1:2994-9450 GCF_000517525.1 Limulus polyphemus
CGTCAACTTTTTGAAGGCCATGGATAGGCCTATATAAAATGTTTCTAATTGTGTACCAGTTTAACGTTGAATATTATTTCAAAGAATATATTTTAACAGACCATGAATATCCCTTTTATAATGTAAAACTTCGGTAATATAATTTTTACATCCACAGATTTATGTTTCTTGTGATGTAATTTAAGTGAAAACGACAATTGTATGTGTACATGCACGAATAGAGAGGTAGAATGTTTAAATCTTATTCTGCAGGCGACCATCGAGTTTTAAATTACTTACCCTTTAGTGATTTAGAATCTTAAAACTTACTATCAATACAGGAGGCAAATAATTTGTAGATTTATGCGTATTGTTATCATCAATTTCATTTTGTGTTTTATCTGAAATGTCTTCGATAATGGACAAAATCTGCTGCCACCTTGAATTGGGGTAATATATAACGAGAAATTATTTTATTATACTGTAATCAACATGGAAGAAGGAAACTGCTGCCATCTAGTGAAAGGTTTATATTCTGAAATTTTGAAGATGGCTGGTATTACGTATGGTGAATTCATGAATATCGACGAGGATTTGAGATTTTTATCAGGTCATCATCAATATTATCGTCAACAGCAGACAGTACCACAAACAGTTCAAGAATATGTGCCTGAGAATCAGCCTGAAGTAGGAATATTGTCGTCTGTTACTAAAAAAGATCGAAGTGAAGCAGATATAGGTACAACTACCTAGTAATAGTATTTACTAGTATTAGTACAAATTGAACTACCTAGTTCTATTTCGTCCAGTATTATTTGTAGTATTATTGTGCAGTAGTAGTACTGGGAATATATATATAGACTAGCATTGGAATAGAAGCTAGAGTTTAACTAATATTATTGCTACACAAAAATTAAGACCAGATTTCTATAAATTTTACCTTTTTGTTAATTCTATTTCTAGTCTTAGACTAGTTTGTGATATACATGTGTGTATATTTGGGCTAGGCTGTGATTTATAATTTTATGTATCCTTTACTTAGGAATTAAACAAACATTGCATAATTGATTGGCTTCCACGTTTTTCACTACATAATTTTATAAATCGTATATTTTAGCTGTTTTCTCTGCAATATTAGATTAAATTATGGGCCTTTCAGTTCATATTGTCCATATTATTCAGTGTTATATTGAATTTGGCTTCTTTGTAACAGTTAATATTTTTGCATAGGGTATCTTATTTTAAGTGTTCTGCATATTTCATTCATTAGTAGCTGATTTATCATAGCAGAGGATGTTGTCTATTTATTGTGTACATTTTGTTTCCAATTTTCATTTGTTCATCACATAATAGTCCCATCTGTATTGTTTTCATTAAGCATCATTTATAGCTCCCAGAGTTACAGACACCAATCTCTGATGGCTATTAAAGAACCAAATCGTTGTTGTTTTACTAGATAACATTTATATTTTAAATTTGATTTTCTACACTCAGCAGAAATGTTATATTTAATTATTTTCTTTGTTGTAGTTTTTTTCTCCTACTGTTATAAAAATGTTATTATTGTCAATATTTGTACTTATTTTTGTACTATTCCTTCATAGAGCAAGCTCAAAAATTTGCTGGTTTTTCAGTGGGAATAGCCAGGTTAGTTAATTGTTGTTGTATTTTTTAACAAACGTTTAATTGTATAAATTTACTTTAAATATATAAAATCAAGGGTTATCACAGCTTTATATAAATGTTTGAATTTTTGTAATATCAAAAATGTAAAACTGAGTCATTACTAGGTGTCTTAAATATATATGAAGAACAAAACGAGCATGATTTAATTAGACAATCAACAAATCTATGTAAGCCATGTGACTTAGTATGTTGTGAGTTTGATCAACTAAACTTCCCACCTAAGTGAAAAAAATTAAATTGTTATTAATTTTTGCAAGAAAATTTTGAAAGAAAACGTATATTGTGTTTCTTATAGCCTAATTACAGAAAGTCTCATCTCTCATCCATGTATAGTTATAAGAAGACAATGCCAGGTAAGCTTTGTAATCATTTTATTAAGTACATATAAAATGTCATTTTTCTGAACTCTGTATATTGAAGCTGTATATTCCAATGTTCTTTATGTATTATTTTTGCAATAAATAAATCAAGATAAAGTCTAACATCTTGTGTAAAGAATAAAATGCTTCAAAAATTTACTTGTTTTTCTTAAAAATCTACTTTTCCACTCCCCACACATGAAATAGTAAAATAAGATTTTATGTGACAGTGAACACAATTATTACAATGGCATTGGCAGCTCAGTCTTGTTGAGAATGGTATATACCACATTTTACATCTAAACTTTTTGCATATATATTTATATTATGGTGTTTAACATTTAATCATTATGATTTTACATTGCAGCATGTAGAATACCTACGCATGAACCAATGAAGAAATCATGGTTTACATGAATGCTGCAGACACTAACTTGATGTTTAATATATATATATATATAAATCAGTTTGAAGATTTTAATTATCTTGTAAAGTATTCCTAGAGCTGGCAGTCAAACTTAACTGGGCTTCTACCATAGATAAAATAAATCTAGTAATACTGTTGCATTAGTTTAAACACAATTATTACTGTGTGTGATTGAGGGTTTGTATATGGTTATGGTTTTAGAGGTGTGATTTTTAAATGTTTGACCAGGCATGGAATAGTGGTTAGTGTTCTGGACTGAGAAGCTGAGGCTCCATGGTTTGAGTCCCATTACTACAAAAACAAATATCATGCTTCACAATTTGGGACTCTGGATGCATTATAAGAGTGATAGTCAAATACCATTATTTGGTGTGACCAGAGTAGCCCAAGAATGGGTGGTAGATGGCATTGCCTTCTCTCTAGCCTACCACTTTGTGTAGCTTTGCATGAAATCAGAAACAGTTTTTAAATGTCTGTATATTCTATACATCTACAGTTCAGAATTTTCAGGAAATCTACCTAGTGTTTTTCTAGCAACAGAACCAACAGTGTAACAATAAAACTTATTGTCCTGGGTGTTGGTTGGTATGAAATCCACACCTCTGTCAGAGATATTCAGACAGTTGTAAGTGTATGATAAAAGTTACTACTACTACTACCAGAACTCTTTGATAAGACCACATAGTCTTGTTTATGTTTTTCCACTCTTTAAGTTTAATTTCATCTGTTCATCCTGATGTACTATTATAAACAAAGTTTCTTGACAGAAGCTGGCCTAATTTTGTTTATTTTTGCTGTAAAGAAAGTAAATTTTACATTTAAGTCCATATCACACTTTTTCAACAGTTGTTGATCACATTTTTTGGATAGCATGTAAACGTTTAAGAATGTATGATGATACACAGTAAAGGGGCAGATTTTCAAAGTTCCTCTTGTTTATTTCGTTGACCTGTAATTCAGTTTCTAAAGTTTTATTTACCTCATTAAAAGGTTGCTTATTTTGTGAAGTAAATTAAGATTTTAACACATTTTTCTCTGTGAGAAAAGTCTGTTTGGAGCAACAAGTAGTGAAAGAAAACTGTCTATACAATTTGAATCTTTCAAAACCATAAAAATATCATTGTTCATAACAGATCCAGAAAACTGAAGGTTGTAAGAAAGTGGAGATAGAAGTTTCTTCTAACTTCATCCCAAATATATTAGTTAAAACAGACAAAACTTGATTTTCCATATTGAGATCTTCAATTTAATCATAATTGACACCTTGAAGTTGAAAAGTTGTACGAATTCCCGAAAAATCTTTTGGTGATAGAAACATCAAAACAGGATCTGGGATTGGAATCATTGTGATAACATTTTAGTGCACAGTTACTTGTTTCCTCAACCAGCACAGTAAAATGTTACGTACACTTCACCAGTTTACTCAATCCTCAATACCATACTAATTATTGTTGTTAAGTAAAAATTTTCATTTATTTAGTTTATAGTGAAATGATTAAAGAGTTTAAATAAGGCTAAATATCATACAAATTTTGTTTTATAATGAAACAGAAAAGCATTTATCATTATTTGTACACATAATTAAAAAGTAAATATTATACATTTTTATTAAAACTGTATGAGAACAAAAAACACATTTAGTGGAAGAAACTGATAGAAATCTTGATATTGAAGAAACTGGGTCGAAACCAGTTTCTTTAATATCAAAATTGCTATCATAATCGGACAATGTGACACTGACAAGGACACGTGAATGTGTCGAAACCAGTTTCTTTAATATCAAGATTGCTATCATAATCGGACAATGTGACACTGACAAGGACACGTGAATGTGTCAAAACCAGTTTCTTCAATATCAAGATTTCTATCAGTTTCTTCAATATCAAGATTTCTATCATAATCGGACAATGTGACACTGAATGTGTCGAAACCAGTTTCTTTAATATCAAGATTTCTATCATAATCGGACAATGTGACACTGACAAGGACACGTGAATGTGTCGAAACCAGTTTCTTTAATATCAAGATTGCTATCATAATCGGACAATGTGACACTGACAAGGACACGTGAATGTATAGAAATCTTGATATTGAAGAAACTGCTTTCAACACATTCAAGTGTCCTTGTCAATCTCACATTGTCCGATTATGTTCAACTGAAATAGTTATACAGATATTTTAGGTAGGCGCTAGTTTGTTAGAAACGATCTCAGATCTTACGATTAAGGAACAAGGACAGTATTTGTGTTTATAGATCCAATGTACTGATCTTTATTTACATTAAATTAGTCTTGTTCTCACATGCTTGTAGATTTGGGTTTCATACCTTGCCAATTTTTATGTTTCATCTGTAAACTGGATAACTCTCACTTATTAGGCAAAAAGATACCAAATTTGGCACAAATTAATTCTTGATTGTAGGTTATATGGACAGAGGGAGTTTACAGATAAATATTGTACAGGGTGAGTTTGTCTAGTAATTGTAATATCAACCAGTTATATTTTATTACAGTGTGTTCTTAAACTGTGTAGAGTCATAAAACTGACTGTCTTTATTCTTTTGAAGGTTCACCACAAATCTCACCGATTTCATCTGACACCGTTTACTTTGTTTCCTGTAATTCTTAAACTACAGAGAAGACAGGTGAGTTTTTAAGGCATTTTGACTTTTTCAGTTTTTGGTTGATGTTTTTTTTTGTATGTGTTTTTACAGATTTTTCTTATTCTAATGTTTTAGAATGCCTTTCAGTAACATTTGAAATTTTAAGTATTACTTGTATTTTCTTGGACGTCTGAACCTTGTCGTGCCCAATGAGCACTTTCACTTACATATCAGATTTCGAAATTTAAGTAAAAATAATAATTCCTACTATATTTCAACAATTTTTGACTCGGATATTTCAGAATCACTATTTTTCTTATCATATAATATTTATTTAGTATGATCCACAATGAAAAACAAAATCCAACTTTCATTTCTGCACAGCTATGAGGAGGTTGCCTGTAAATGGTGCACTTATTCGTTTTAATAAAAATTGATATTAATTCCAAAGTATAGGTTTATGTTTGCTAAGAAACTATCATCGCTTTTGTTGCTATTCTTTTATGATGTCACATTACGTGGTCCAAACAATTACTAATGAAGCTTAGCTTTGAAAATAGCTCAAAAATCATGATTCCTAGCCTGATAAAGGTGAGGATATTTTCTGGTTCATGCATTATGTTCAACATGATTCCTAGCCTGATAAAGGTGAGGATATTTTCTGGTTCATGCACCATGTTCAACATGATTCCTAGCCTGATAAAGGTGAGGATCTTTTCTGGTTCATACACCATGTTCAACATGATTCCTAGCCTGATAAAGGTATAGTGAGGATCTTTTCTGGTTCATGCACCATGTTCAACATGATTCCTAGCCTGATGAAGGTATAGTGAGGATCTTTTCTGGATCATGTACCATGTTCAACATAATTCCTCCTGATAAAGGTGAGAATCTTTTCTGGTTCATACACCATGTTTAACATGATTCCTAGCCTGATAAAGGTATGGTGAGGATCTTTTCTGGTTCATGTACCACATTCAAATAGAAAGAAATACATATTTTCGAATGTAGTTTTTAATGCTGATCTCAGAAATATAAATTACAATGTGGAGAAATGAAAAGAAATATTTTTCATTCAGTATCGCCCACTAAGTTGAAAAATCAATTTTACTCTGTATAGAAAAACTTTTATGAAACATTTAAATAAGCAAGTCTACGATATTCTTAAAGTGTAATAACATTTCAGGGATTTGGAACGTTATGGAAAGGTGCCGGAAGCGTATTTATATTACGTGGTCTCACTCTAGTGACCGAGACCCTCGTATCAGAGTTTTCTCCTCTCCCAAGGTAATATTTGTCCTGAATTTTTGGTTTCTTTTTTCATCATTTTGTATCAGAGTTGCTAATTCTTTCTAAAAATAGAAGACAAAGTTTTTATTGATACAAATCAAAATCAATCATGG
>NW_013672449.1:10450-14332 GCF_000517525.1 Limulus polyphemus
TTTTATTAGTTATGTTAGTGTTGCCAAGCGTTGTTTTACAGTTATCTCTTGAGATGTAGGTTGGCTGGTATAAAATAACTGTAGAAGTGTTTTAACTCATTTTTTTGTGAATTAATTTAGATATTAATAAATGTAACTTAAAATATAAACTATTCATTGTCAATTTGCCTATAGATAAATTCTATATCTTCCTGATAGTTGAAAACTTAACACTCGCATGACACTTTTCAGATGTATTTGTTTTTGACTGTCATGCTTTAACTTTTGGTGGCTCAGAAGTGAGTTTATAAAGCTAACATCCGTGGTTTGATTCTTCACAGATAGTCCAATGTGATTATTTCTCAGATCGTAATGTGTATTTTATCAGTTTCTATAGTGAACAATGAAATCTTTTAGATATATTTAAATCTTATAAGATTGACACTTGAAACCGTCGGTACTTGGTGAAACTCCATAATTACAGAATTGAGGAAAACAAGACAGTTGTACGTTTCACAAACACATCACTTATTGATGACCAGGTGATGATGCCTTTATTGGCAAAACCATGATCATTAATAAATGATGTGTTTGTGAAACGTACAATTGTTTTGTTTTTCCTCAATTCTGTAAATGTTATAAAGATGTAAATACATACTTTGTAAAAGTATTTAAAAAGTAACAGTTGTTAAAACCATGTTGTTCATAAAAAAATCTTTCTTAAAGCTTGGAAAGATGACTTAATATGGCTTGCAAAAACAAAGTTATGAACAATACCAGAATCATTGATGTAGATAATAAATTGAAACTAATTCTTTTAATTTTCTATTGAATTTCAGAGAAATAAACCAGTATAGCTCCTTAAAACACATATTTCAACATTTAGCCTTAAAATGGTGAGTATTATAAAGATGTTCCTTTTCTACTTCAGAAGAGTTGTATGTTACGGGAACTGTTTAAGATATAAATCTTGTGTGACGGCTTGGGATGTCCTTAAGTATATTTCATGTTTTTTTATTAAGAATTTTAAATATTTTATGTGATGTTTAAGAATAAAATTTTGCCCATATTCCATTAATATTTTTATCAAATAATATAGATTTAATAAGTTTAATAAACAGTTGATGTTGTTTAGAAATATCGGTGTAAAATAAATTTAACTTAAAATTTGTCTGTCTCGGAAATTTTTTTTAGCTGCCACAAACATGCATTATTGACGAGTATCCTACCAGTTGTCCTATTAATGTTCTTCACTGAACAAATAAACCAGTTATATTTTACTAACCAATTAAAGTAGCAGTTACTGGGTTTGTTAGATTTTACATAATGTGATGTAACTGGTTAATAACTGTCCATGTGTATTACTGTTTAAAACATTTAAATAAAAACACAGTGTTTATTTGTACACAGTTTAAAAACTTCTCTAAAAAGCTCTACGTGTTTTGACGTTGGTGCCGCACCATCTTTAAACTGTGCACAAGTAAGTGTTGTGTATTTGTTCAATTATTTGTGTTATGTTTGTTTATACCTGTAGTGCTATGTCAGATATCCCGATGAGTGTTTCCGTGCCTAGGTTGCTTTGATATAGACCATACTGATAACAGTGTTAGTAGATGGAGCGCAGAAACAATGTATACTTATATGTACTTATCTTTATCGTGGACTTTCTTTTTATTACAGCATCACTTATACTGTTCTTACTCCATTTTATTCTGCCAGTCTGGTTGAAACTGTTCAGGTATGTATTAGCAAAGTGAAATGTACATTTTTTTGTAATATAAAAGTATTTATTAGCTAGGTAATACTTCTGTTTTACTCAATCATGTTATTATCTATGGTTTTAAAAAATATGCCTTACTTTGTAGTTTTCAGATAAACATTTATAACAAGTCAGTTATTAATCTATATATATGTGTGTGTGTCCAATCTCAATCAAACTTTGTGGGATGATAGTCTGGAACAAGGGGCATGCTCACAACCCCCTCCACCACCCATTATTGCTGTTATTGCACATTTACTATCTTTGATGCAAGTTAACGTTAACTACATTCATAGATGGCGCCACATCTTTACATCAAAAATGACTATTGAACTTTCAATAACGAAACATACAGTGGGGGGGGGGCACCCAAATGTCATCTATATCTCAGAGAATGCACTAGCACTCTCTAAGAAGGAATGCAATGAAAAAAGTGGCTATCACCATTCCAATAATACATATATTCAGATAAAGTTTCTAGTCCAACAACTACCATAAGGCTGATACGAAGAGCCGTTTCATGAGTTATACCTACTTCCTACTTTGACCCATGACCTTAAAACTTCGGCCCATAAAACACATCTGTAGCCAATGATCGTCAAATAATTAATAATGTAAAACAATGTGGAAGGACATTAAGAACTGGGTGTTGAAAGTGGGTAACGGAAAGCACCCCTGTTGCCACTACTTTTGCTGGTACTTCTTCATACAAAGTCACCCTGACCATCACACAGTGTATACCATGTTTTAAGTATATATATCGTGAGTTCTTTTGGTGAGGTAATAATGAATACTGTAATATTATGTTATGTTATAAATAAATTGTATGAACGTTAGGATTTTTGTGTTGTTTATCATAGGATCCACCCAAACATTTTTTTTTAAGTTCATAGTCTGGACAAAGGCCAGGTACCTCAGCTGTTGTCTAAATAATGGAGCATTAATGTATGTGATTAAGCATTAGTGGATTATAAACAGATTTTCACATATTTATTTCATGCACATATATTTTTTTCTCGGTTATTAAAGGAGGCAGTCAAGATGTGTCATTTCACTGTCTAAAATGAAAACTTTAATTATCAGTGCATACTTTTTTAATGTATCTTACCATACAAGTGATTAACTGTTAATATTTTCAGAGTGATATTGCCAGTGAAAAACCTGGTGTGTTAGACACATTAAAGGAAGGGCTGTTTCGGCTCACCTGTTGGCGAAAACCACGAACTAATCGACTTATTCCAATTTGGATGCTTGTTGGTCCGTCAGTCCTACATGGTCTACTGCACTATGTTGTGTCTTCTGTTGTTCAGTCTCTTAGTAGTTGGTTCATTAACCTCAACATACAAAGAGAGAAGGAAAGGGTAAGCTAGTTAAAATCAGTAGTTGGTTCATTAACCTCAATAGCAGAGAGAGAGAGAGAAGGAGAGGGTATGCTGGTTAAAATCAGTAGTTGGTTCATTAACCTCAACATACAGAGAGAGAAGGAAAGGGTAAGCTAGTTAAAATCAGTAGTTGGTTCATTAATCTCAACATATAGAGAGAGAGAAGAAGAGGGTATGCTGGTTAAAATCAGTAGTTGGTTCATTAACCTCAATAGCAGAGAGAGAGAGAGAAGGAGAGGGTAAGCTGGTTAAAATCAATAGTTGGTTCATTAACCTCAATAGCAGAGAAAGAGAGGAGGAGAGGGTATGCTGGTTAAAATCAATAGTTGGTTCATTAACCTCAATGGCAGAGAGAGAGAGAAGGAGAGGGTAAGCTGGTTAAAATCAGTAGTTGGTTCATTAACCTCAATAGCAGAGAGAGAGAGAGAAGGAGAGGGTAAACTGGTTAAAATCAGTAGTTGGTTCATTAACCTCAACATAGAGAGAGAGAAGGAAAGGGTAAGCTAGTTAAAATCAGTAGTTGGTTCATTAACCTCAATAGCAGAGAGAGAGAGAGAAGGAGAGGGTAAGCTGGTTAAAATCAGTAGTTGGTTCATTAACCTCAATGGCAGAGAGAGAGAAGGAGAGAGTAAGCTGGTTAAAATCAGTAGTTGGTTCATTAACCTCAACATACAGAGAGAGAAGGAGAGGGTATGCTGGTTAAAATCAGTAGTTGGTTCATTAACCTCAATTATAGAGAGAGAGAAGGAGAGGGTAAGTTGA
>NW_013672449.1:15220-31028 GCF_000517525.1 Limulus polyphemus
GAGAGAGAAGGAGAGAGTAAGCTGGTTAAAATCAGTAGTTGGTTCATTAACCTCAATGGCAGAGAGAGAGAAGGAGAGAGTAAGCTGGTTAAAATCAGTAGTTGGTTCATTAACCTCAATGGCAGAGAGAGAGAAGGAGAGAGTAAGCTGGTTAAAATCAGTAGTTGGTTCATTAACCTCAACATACAGAGAGAGAAGGAGAGGGTATGCTGGTTGAAATCAGTAGTTGGTTCATTAACCTCAATATAGAGAGAGAGAAGGAGAGAGTAAGCTGGTTAAAATCAGTAAAATAACTTATCATTTATTGAAAATAATATATTTATTAGATAGAAGTTGATTTCAACCAAGAATATTGTTAGCTAAAATGTTGTTACTTAGCTTGACTTGACCTTTATAACAGGTCAGCTGGTAGATCACAAATAAACCTTTGCCATGTTTTTTATGATTTATAGACACAAATGGTGTCTACTACAATTAGCAAAATGAAGTATCAAAAGAAATACGTTAATTAATATCACTCTAGTTGAAATTGATTGTGTGTAAATATATATACATGAAACTTTCTGATCAACAAGAAAAAAAAATTCAATTCTAACATAAAAAGAAGTTATTTTTAATGTTTTTTTTTCAAAACATTGTCTCTTGACAAAAGTTTTAAATCCTAAAAATAGTAGAAAAGTTAAACCACATTATGTTATTTTTTAAAGGTGATACCAGATGCAGTTTAGTTAGTTTTAACTAAGTTTCATGCAATTTGGATAATTTTGTTCACTGTGAGGAGGGAATAAGTAAAAGGATGTTAGTCACTCATATCCCACCCCCACCCCAGTCCAGAAAGCATTGAAATAGGTGATTTGTGAAGAAACTGTAATTGAAAACCTCTTCTTCGTGAACTCTTGTTAGTGTTAAGTTAATTTTCTGAGATGTATACATATCACTGTTTCTTTGTTTATTAATGGTTTTGTTACTTTTTATAGATACAATTCCTTACGAACGCACATTTTGTTTTGAATATTTAAACTATATCTAATGGAACCCTAGTGTTAAAAAGAAAGGTTAATATGTTCTTTGATATTGTGTTCATTCACCTTTTGTTACTTGCAGCTTGGAATCGAAGAGAAAGACCATGTCGGAGTAACACATCAGTGCTTCTCTGACTTAACTGCCATTTTTATGGGAAATTTTGTGGCAGATATCATTGTCTTCCCCAGCGAGACGGTCCTACATAGGTCTTGTATTCTTCTTCATTTTTAGGTTTTAAAATTAGTTTTGTGTTTGAAACACGTTAATTATCAGAGTAGAAATAATAGCATAGTTCAGTTTATATTAATGCTGTCTGTAAAACATATAAGTGTCAATTAGAGAAACCAAAGCTATTTTATAAGACAGATCTACCTCTTGAGAGAAGAGTTGAGTTTATGTCTTAAGTTTTTGTTTTGTCACATTAAAATGTCATGAATATATAACAAATATGTTTTTGTTTTATTATATGTTTTATCCAGTAACATGTTTGGTATACAAATCATTTCATTAAAACCTCATACTCATCTCCTGCCAAAACATAAAAAATAGACTAGGTCTTTGATATATGTAAGGAAGACTAGGGTTAATACAAAAAACGTAAGGAAGTCTAGGGTTAATATAAGTAATGTAAGGAAGACTAGGGTTAATGCAAGTAATGTAAGGAAGTCTAGGGTTAATACCGACAACGTAAGGAAGTCTAGGGTTAATATAAGTAATGTAAGGAAGTCTAGGGTTAATACAAGTAATATAAGGAAGTCTAGGGTTAATACAAGTAATTTAAGGAAGACTAGGGTTAATACAAGTAATGTCAGGAAGTCTAGGGTTAATACAAGTAATGTAAGGAAGTCTAGGGTTAATACAAGTAATGTAAGGAAGACTAGGGTTAATAGAAGTAATGTAAGGAAGTCTAGGGTTAATACAAGTAATGTAAGGAAGTCTAGGGTTAATACAAGTAATGTAAGGAAGTCTAGGGTTAATACAAGTAATGTAAGGAAGACTAGGGTTAATACAAGTAATGTAAGGAAGTCTAGGGTTAATACAAGTAATGTAAGGAAGACTAGGGTTAATAGAAGTAATGTAAGGAAGTCTAGGGTTAATACAAGTAATGTAAGGAAGACTAGGGTTAATACAAGTAATGTAAGGAAGACTAGGGTTAATACAAGTAATGTAAGGAAGTCTAGGGTTATTACAAGCAATGTAAGGAAGTCTAGGGTTAATACAAGCAATGTAAGGAAGTCTAGGGTTAATACAAGCAATGTAAGGAAGTCTAGGGTTAATAAAAGCAATGTAAGGAAGTCTAGGGTTAATATAAGTAATTTTTAGTGTGTTTTTTTTTCTATCAGATGGAATATTATCTTTTTTCCACCATGAGTATACTAGTTTCTCAGTGTCAGGTTTGTGTTATTAACCAGGGTAAGTAGGGTCATAATAACATAAACCATTGTAAAAATAACATATCATTGATGTTAATTGTAATTAATATTAATCTATGATCAGAGCAAGGTACCTACATAGACGAAAACTAAAAACGAACCTGGTAATGAGTGTGGCTAATTAGATATACTTTTCTTACATCTTTTCTCATAAAGATGAGAATTCGTTGCTTCATCAGTTGTGTAGGTACCCCTCACTGCTAACATTATTTTCAGCTTTTAACCCAGTAATATCTCCCGAGGTTCGGCCACTTTAGGAGATCTAGGTTAGGACCATATACTAAGTTATCAATGGAAAACAATGTCTATATCAAAAATATAATAATAAAAAAATACATAAACAAATAATAAAATCAGATACATTAAACGTTTTGATCAAAACTGTTAATGAAAGTAACAATAAAGAAATAACAAACACTAGCTGTTAGTTTCAAGTACTGTCGTAGATATGATATTTGTTGAACAATGTAACATTAATATGACCAGATATAAGCAAGACTTTCCACAATTTACATAGATATAATGTTTGTTGAACAATGAAATTGTGGAAAGTCTTGCTTATATCTGGTCATATTAATGTTACAAACATTATATCTATGGCATTGTTCAAAAATTGTGGAAAGTCTTGCTTATATCTGGTCATATTAATGTTACCCTAAAGGTGTCTTGTGACCAATAAAAACCCATTAAACAACTCTCTCGTTTAACAAATCACATGGAGAGGACAACTGTAAGTAACAAGTAAAATTTAATCTGTTTAAGATCTATCAGGAGTGATTGTTTCTATTTTGGACTTACATGAAGCTTTATGTTGATTATTTTTAGACTATTTTGAATGGTGTGTAACATAAAACTACACAGCAAAGCTCATATTTCAAAAATTGTGACATGAAAAATATAACAGTATCATTACATTTCTAATTAAGTTTGGTTTCATAGAAATTTGAATTTGACGAGACATTTCTTTAATTTATTCAAAACTTTTTTATTTAAATTCATTTTCTAATTATAATTAGCTGATAAGTATTGATGTTGCATTTGCTCATAAGTGCTGGAAACAAAAGAGGGACAAAGTTGGAGATGAATCAAGCTTGTCAGAAAGCAGGTGTAAACTAGAGGGGTTTTTTGATGCTGTACCATTGGATGCTAAATTAACTTAAGAAATTTACCTGTTTATTGGGAGACATCATTTATGAGGGGATCAAAGTGGGTGCTGGTTCTCTTGTGTTGGAGGCTGCCACTCCTGTTCTGATACCTATGCTGCTTTAAGTAAACAGAGAAGTTTGTTTGGGTGTGCCAAAAATCTTTTATACGTAATGTCTAACTTTGACCAATCGTCAGCCAAATGCCTTTAATCATTGAGACTTCAACTCTATAAATTTAGGCCTAATTTGCACTCACATTGTACTGTTTAGTAACTCTTCAATATTTAAGAAATTTTATCTGTTTGATTCTACCTATAAAAACGGCTCTGTGATTATAGGATTTTCTCCATGAAGGAAATAGAATTTTTATTTTTGCAAGTTTTGACTCTGATGTGAAACCTTTGATAGGTTAGTAACGATAATGTGGAGTACAAGTTTGATAATATTCCATAATTAATTCTAAAGTATCACCAAATAACAATGGGGCTAACAGTTTCCATTTTATTCCAGGCTGTTTCTTCAAGGAACTAGAACCATCATTGACAACCTGGACTGTGGAACTTCTGTCACGCCCGTGATCACCCGTTATGAAGGACCTTTTGATTGTATTGAAACAATCTTAGAAGAAGAAGGAGCAGCGGGACTCTATAAGGGTTTTGGTGCTCTACTTCTCCAGTATTTGCTTCATGCTGCAATCTTGAAAGGAACCCGAGTCATCCTTGACGAAGTTATGTTTGCTGTCAGAAAAGCCAGGAAACGGTAGCGGGGCTACCTGAACAGTAGTTGTTGTTTTAACTTAAATATCCCTTCCATATATAAAACAGAAACAAGCTAACAAGAAAATATTGTGTTACTACTGCTTTCTCACTAACACTTAGAAGTGAACTATACACTAAATATAACTGAAGAAAATCACCCTTGTAGGTCTTCACATTTCTTGTTCATTTATTTGTGGTTTGTGATTATTGATTAATTGAGTAAAAATTCTATTTAGTGTATAATTTACTTCTAAATCTTAGTAAGAAAATGTGTACTTGTTCCACTTATTTCTGGTTTATGATTATTGAATAAATAAACCAAGGAATAAGAGTATTAAATGTCCTTTTTGTTTTCAAACTGTGTTTGTTAGAAACTCCATTTTGAAAAACTATTTGAGAACGAAAAGTAATTTAAACAATAGGTGTATTTCTTGAATTTGTAAATAAATTAATAAAACTAGTCATTCTGATTTAGAGTAGGGTGATTTTTAGAAGCTCCATCTGTAAGAAAATATTAGCAGATTGAAATCTGTATTAGACTAGAATAATTTTGAAATGCTTATATAAGAAAGTAATAGTAATTTGTAATTAACATTTATAAAAATATTAAATTGAATTGTAGTTTCAACACAACATGTGAAGACATTATAGTTTTTTGAAAGTTGTGTTTTGTATTGTATGTTTCTATAATTCTGTTTATGTGTAATTAAAGTTATGTTTGGAAATGTGCTGTATGTTTCTGTAATTCTGTTTGTGTGTAATTTCAGTAATTGCTGTAGAAATAATTGAAATTTAACTCCTAATAAGAAAAGTGCATGAAACACTGAAAATTGTAAATCAGAGTGTTATTGTTGCAGAGTAGAATGTTTATAACACTTGTTGCAACAACTCTAGAATACAGATACTGCATAATAAAGAAAGTTATAGAATTTGTCAAATCATAGTGTTATTGTTGCAGGGTAGAATGTTTATAACACTTGTTGCAACAACTCTAGAATACAGATACTGCATGATAAAGAAAGTTATAGAATTTGTCAAATCATAGTGTTATTGTTGCAGAGTAGAATGTTTATAACACTTGTTGCAACAACTCTAGAATACAGATACTGCATGATAAAGAAAGTTATAGAATTTGTCAAACGTTACCGACACTGTATATGATGTGCACCATTTCTGTTGAATGTATGATTGAAGTGGCTAGTGTACTTTAAAAATGGGGAAGGGATAGTTGCACTTTGTGATCAGATGAGCAGTTGGTTTCTAGACGTTGAGGTCCTGCCTGACATGTGCACACGAGTTGTTCAGGTTTGACTGCAACCTCTAATAGGACACTTAAAGAAAACTCATTTATTGTTTCGACACTTTCTAATTGTACTATTGACTTCTTAATAACGTTATCTGGATTATTTATTAAAAAAACATTATTTTCGTCTAAATACTGATACAATATTTCAGTATAATCACGAAAATGTGCAAGTAATAAAATTTATTATCAACACAACTTGCTTCTAATGAGATAATAGAATTTGAAAAGATGTATCTCAACATGCATTGTAATTGTAAACAATTTGTATCTAAGTTTAAGTATAGGATCTAAACTGTGTACATCTTTAAAAATAGCCTATGACCCTATTTGAACTGCCAAGAGTTTTGGTTTTCTTCTTAACTCCGTATATGTTTGTTCTAATTTACTTACTGAAGGAACTTTTCATTAACTAAGTTCTTGTATTACTAACCATGATCTTTTCCTAAGTCTACGTGTTTTGTAAATATTAATAAAAATTAATTCAATTTTTGTAAAAAAGTACCTCAGAAATTCTTTTTGCGATTATCAAAGATATTTCAAGATTTTCAGTAACCTTTAGTTTAACCTTGAGTAAAAGATGGTAATGTATGGTTCTAGGTCAAAGGCTAAATTAACCGTATTTGTGCAAATCTTATGCTAGAATGTGCTGATTGACTGAGACAAGATGTCCACAGATTTTGAATCATTACTTGTATGAAAATGTAACGGTCAGTAAACACAAAAGAATGGCCTGAACTTGTATAGAATGTTTCCGAAGCCGATGGGTTATAGACCATAAGATCCAAGGTTCAAACCACAATATGTCTGCTGATCATACACTCCACACTTCCAACTGTTGAGTGTTCTTATTCTAACAGTTTGAGTCAAGAATTGCTGACTGTATGATTCTTCTTTCTGGTTAGCACTTCTAAAGGAGGGATGGCTATACCTGATCCTTAAGGATGGCCATACTCGATCCTTAGGGATGGCTATACCTGATCCTTATGGATGGCTATACCCGATCCTTAGGGATGGCTATACCTGATCCTTAGAGAACTTTGATCTGGTCATTTAGCATGTATTATGTAAAGTGCTTTTGAAGTTGTAAATATCAAAATACATTTTTTCCCAACCTTGTACTCATGTTTTTGATGAACTAAAAAATTACAAAATTATGGAGGCGTGCAGTTAACTACCCTAGCACAAGATCACACTTTTAGTGCACAAAATAAACTGGCTACTCTTTAATGCAGTTGGTTAAATTATAAAAAAGGTTTGAAAATACAAAGCTGAGAAATAGAGTTACTTTTGTTTAAAAGAGAATTCCTTAAAAATGTTTGTAGGAAGAAGTGTATACAAGTTAAACATTTTATAGAACAATAATTTGTAAACTTAGATATTGTTTTAAAAACAAATTGATAGGTACATTGTGTTTTTTTTTATTTAATAATAATGGTGTTCTCCATATATAAATATACCTCTGTACCGATATACAATTTGATTTGCAGTCAGTAAATACAAGCTTAAGAAACAGCTACTGTTGGTTTAAATTAAAAACCCATATTACATTAGCTTTTCAAGGTTCAATGAGATTAAGTTTATTATTCACAAAATAGATTAATAGAATTGATTTTATTAACTAATAAAGTTCAATCAAACCACATAAAATTATTTATTGCTCATCATTATAAAGTAATGTCTCATTTCTCTAGTTTTAAGTGAGGTTGGTGAGAAAGGTTTATTGAAGTGAATTGGCTATCTAAAAAAACAAGTAGTTATTACAGTAATTACTTGTACATCTAATAGCTAGTGGGCAACAGTGGCCCAGACTGTGGTTCCATGGTTTGTGCTCCTTTACTGCAAGAAAACATCCTGCTCTGCACTTTGGAGCCACGGGTATGTTATAAGAGTAACAGACTAATTCCACTATTCGAGTAAAATGAGCTCGTGAGTTGGTAGTGGGTAATGTTGACTAGCTGCCTTTCTTGTAGTCTATTACTTTGAAATCAAGGGTGACTAGAACAGATTACTCTCAAGTAGCTTTGCACAGAAATTAACAGCTAATTAGGGACAAGTCACTTGTTGAAATCTCTGTATATACGGTTTTTATCACCAATCCTTTCAATATTAGTAGATAAATATTTCAGATGTTAGAGGAAGCCCTAACAGAAATTAAATTTATAAACAAGTTGATAAAAGAAAAGTGTACAATACGTTATAATTTGAAAGGTAAAAAATCTTTTAAATTGTACCATCAAGTTTGTAAACTTTAATTAGCATTTTTCTAAAACTAGTACGTATAAAATTACGAAGATTTTAATAAAACCGAAAGAAAAATTTACATATTTTATCTGAGAACTACAAGGCCACGTGGCTACTATTCTATAATTTGATCTTTCTAAATGCATAAAGTCATTCAATAGTCTCACATATAAGTATTTATGATCATAAATTAAAATATTTTTTGTTTGTTGTTATTTAAAAAAGTTACTGTTATGATTATATGCTTAAAACATTTTAAAATGTTTACAAGTAGTTAACGTGCCGGTATATAGAGTTGACATTACATGTTTCGGGTTCTATTACCGCCAAAAACATTTTGGAGCCATGAGCTTGTTATAAGAGTGATGGTCAAGTCTCACTATTTGAGTAAAATAGTCCACAAGTTGGTGGGTGGTGGTGGTGTTGACTAGCTACCTCCCCTCCAGTCTATTACTTTAAAATTAGTGAAGGCTAGTGCAGATAGACCTCGTGTAGCTTTGCACATAATTGAAACAAGTACAAACACAAGGAGTTTTACAAGATCAATTTGAATTTAGTAGGGATTTTATCTTCTGTGAATTAATATGTTAGATAGAGGTTAAGTACTTTATATTAATATGATTTTGGAGCCTTGCCATGTCATCACGTCCTGTCATACTCTATCTGATGACCATGCATCTTGATAATAGCCCTGTTTCCATTGAAAAAGGCTTCATGATAAGACTTTCATATCAAAAGCACATCACTCTTCCTTGAAGTTTTCCATAAGCCATCCATTGTACAAGGATAATGGTTTCCCAGCTCCTGTTTCAACAGTGTAATCATACAGAACTCCACAGATACTACTGCATCCAATGACTTGACCCGGTATGTCTTTGTATGAAATAGCATTAATAGATATTTCATTCTCCAGCTACTTGAGGTATGTAACAGTTGAGTGGTTATGTTGTGGAAGCAATTTATATAAACGTATCTTGTGTCGCTCTAACAAAGTGAGTATGTTGTGTACAGTTACTTGAGAGAAGACAACATATTCCACTGACATTTATGTTCTTGGATTCTCACCTGTTACAAGACGCTGCACTTTGTTACCATACATGAGGTACGACTTGTTTTAGCTAGGCCTCTTTATGGATATTACTGTTGCCCAACTTGATCAACATTCCTTTGTTTTCTAGTGTCATTAAGTACAAGGGATATCCCCCATCTTGGATATTCTAAGTCGCCGATCTGAACACATCTTTATGATTTGAACATTCTGTGTTGGGATTGGCTGTTACACACCTTTCCCAAAAGTGATAATTATAGGTAACATCACTTTATGTGTGAGACATGTATATCGGCTGTCACCTGACTTACTGATTTACATATTTTAAGATGCTTTAATATAACGTACTCAACTTTCTGTATTATCAGTTACAATCCTAAGCACTTGTCTCGTTTTTTCACGATCCTATTAGTTAAAACAAATTCCACTATAAATAATAAACCTATGTTTGAAAGTGATGCTTTTGTGCACATACACAGTAATAAGTCTTTTAGGTCTTTCTTTTTTTTATAGAGTTTTAACCATTGTTTTTTATTTTTATCAAGACATCATTTATTTTATAAAGTCACAAGTAAATGGCTGGATGTAGCCTAGCGGGTGTCATACTCGGACTGTACATGAATACTAAATTCAGGGTTCGCGCTCCATTACCACAAAATCTTGCTCCGCACTTTGGGGGCAGTTGTGCTATAAGAGTGCCAGTCAAGTCATGCTACACTGTCAAACAAGAGTTGGCGGAGGGTACTGTTAAATAGCTGCCATTCCTCTTGTCTGTCATTTCAAATTACAGGACATCTATGCGAAGACTGAAATAAAAAACAAGTAAGGCAGTAACGTGCAGATGTCACTGACAAAAAAGGGCAGTTTTCAAGCACCGTAAGGCAAGACTTTGGGGGGGGGTGTTAGGGGAATTGTGGGTTGCCTCTGGTACACATATAGTAGAAAGCCATGTGAAGCAAACAGATCGTCTTTTATTCCTGTTCAATCTGTCTCATAAACACTTTTAAGATTTAAAACCAAACTACATTTCTGCATATTAAGATTTAATAGCATTCAAGTCCTTGCATGCAATTCAATTTAAAGCTGATTTTTTTTCTCTTCTAACTTACAGCAAGTAAGGTGTGGATTTAAACGTGTTTTTTTCCGTAGTTGTGGGCAATTTTATATGACTGAGAAAAAGAGCATTTTTGGAGCATAAGAGAAGATTATTTGCGCTAGCCGTCCCTAATTTAGCAGTGTAAGACTAGAGGGAAGGCAGCTAGTCATCACCGCCAACTCTTGGGCTACTCTTTTACCAACGAATAATGGGATTGACCGTCACATTGAACTCACGGCTGAAAGGGCGAGCATGTTTGGTGGGATGGGAATTCGAACCCGCAGATTGCGATTCGAGCTCCCTAACCACCTGGCCATGCCGGGCCGCATAAGGGAAGAAATGGAAGGGCTTTAGCCCACCAAGCCACCCCTGCATGTAAAATGATGTAAAAGCAAGTTCTGATTTTTTAAGGTTGGATAGCTATAAGCAATATTAAACTTATAATGATTTTGAATTTTTATTTATCTATTTCGTGTGTTATTACTGCTGTCAAAATCTCAATGAAATAATATCGGTGTAAGTATTTTTATTTTTTATGTAGTCACCTGCTACAAAATACTTTTTAATTTTATTGGTTTCAGTCATTTCCAAATGTGATAGGTATGGTATATGTAGTTACACTTGCTTCGGCGCATGATAATATAACTAAGTGCTTCGTCAGGTATTTTTGAGGGTCAAGTACTAAACACTTCGCTTGCAGCGAGGTTACCCATCTGATGACCTAGAGTAGAATGCTTGTAGAAATTTTTTGTAGTTTGCCTGTTACTTATAATTAATATTATTTATTATAATTATCATTGTAGAATTTTAGCAAATCTTATGGTAGAAGTTATTACATAAACATCAGCATTATCAAAACGTGTATTACGAAAAACATAGTATAAGTAAGTTCCGTATAAAAAATACAGAGGGCAATCAAAGCAAAGTCAACTTTCCTCGTTTCTTACGAGATCTCTTCGGAAGCCTACAGGTAAGAGTGTAGCGGAGTTTATTGTGTGTTAAAAGTAATCGTTGTAAATCTGTGGTAAAAACTTAACATTTATCGTAGGAAATCAAATAATTAAATATTTAGAGAATGAATTTAATGGCCTATAAAATATTTTGGGGCAAAGTGTGACATATATCTGTTTTGGTGTCCTTCTTAGAGCATGTCTTGACGTACATTGGCAAAGTGTAATATAGAATTAATAGTATTAAGATTTTTTCGAATTTGGTCTATAAAGTATTATGTTTATTACTTATCATAATATGTCAAGTAAATAATCGAAATGTTAATCAAGCTTAGGTAAAATATTTCTCTAGTGTTTTGAACGGTCAGGTGTAATATCACAAATTATTAAGTACTACTTAAACGAAAGTAGGCCTTTTTACTTCCGAATCCTAACTCGGTAAATTTGAGTTTTGGAGGATTATTTAAATATTTTTGGAAGGTGAACGTGAACCTTTTTTGTCAGAGAAGTGAAGGAAGTGTGTTTAGCCAGAGAAAGATGACGAGAGGATGATAAAATGTTAACATCATCAGACTAAGTCACAAAAGCAAACATGCGACACGTTATTAATCATTAGGAGAGCCACCAAGATATGCCCTATGAAAAATAAAAAATTGGTCACTTATCCGATATAAGTAGAGCTTAAAGTTAAACATTCATAAATCCAACCACAGCACAAGCCAATAATAATAAAAAAAAATGGGTGTTTTGTATCTTTACCAGCAAATTAAAGTGACCAAATTTTCTGGAGTCCAAAGCGGGACACCTAATTCATGAATAAAAAATTAAAACTTCTTTTCTTAAAAAATACATACCATCTTAGTATTATACTTTTCATTAGATATTGTATTCTTTAACAAATCAGAAGTGCATTTTGGAACCATGCAATAGAAAAAAAATTACATTCATAAAGTATACATTATATTACATACCATCTAATCATTAAAATTGTTATAAGAGGATGTTATCTCAAACAACTTAAGATGTTTTGGACATTTAGCACATATCCCGAAGTAAATGAAACTTATTTTATATTGTTTTTGTCAGTTATAACAATATTACTATATAATGAATTCTAATATACATTTCGGTGATTTCATAGTATAAAGGTCGATGGCTAACAGTGTTTTATGAGACAGTAAACAAGTGATTTCAGCTTATTACATCCTCAATAAGTATATGAATATCTACGTATTTGAACATTAATATATGAAAATGGAGGATATTATACGAGAACAGGACAAATCTTGTGTGCAGTCATATTACAGTAATACTTACCAGTATTAATTTTGATGATGCGGAACATTTAGGTTCGTTATTTCTGAAAGTAGGACATTTTTACATTACCCTAAAGTTTCTTGGGGACAGACAGCTCAAAAATGGGACATTGGTCACATTACGCCTGATTCATCAAGTCTTAATTACCCTAAATGTGTATCTTTTGCTGTATCTGGTTGATTTTTACCAGTTAGCACTATCGAAGTATCTTACCTATCCTAATGACATTGATGCATTATTAAGAAAAATATATTTTGTAACATGTATATATTAAAAATATTTGGAATCCTGCAGAATTATACATACCAACAAACCAAAGTATTAGTATATGCTGGGAACATGCAACAGACAATGAGTTTTCAAATGAAGGAGGTCTAAACCACCTTGCAAGAGTAGGCTGTTTATCAGCGTGGGACATTACTTGCACATGGTACAAAGATGGTAATACTGCAGCTGTTTTATGGTGATCTGTTGGTGCAAGAATGTTCTTTGCACTTTTGAGCCATAAGTACACTGAAAGAGTAGCGTCGGATACATATTTAATTGTCTATCGGAGAGATACACATTTTAAACCTAAACTCCTCCATTGTCCCTTCCTACCATCCATTATAGAACATGTCTTGTACATCATTGTCTAACGTAGTTGTATAACCAACCATCACCCCTGGTCATTTAAAAAAAGGTGTTCCTATTTAGTAGTAGGTATTACATCATAATTGTTCAAATTCATATGAGCACTGCTATAATAATAGCTGCAACTTCCAAGTCTCAATTGTCAGTTGCCATGAATCCTTGCAAGGAAGGAAGAAAAAACTTACAAACAATAGTCTACAGAATTATTTTTATCTTTATCAGTTTCCTGATCAGAATTACCATAAGAGTATAAACTTTAAGTTTTAAACTGTTACTTAAGAAATAACTTCCATGTATTTTCACCCCTAGTTCAAAGCAATTGTCTGCACAGTGTACAGATACATGATGTGATATATGACCCTTTAACCTAGTAACCTTCATTAGAAACCTATTACTTTGTTTCTATACTTAATGTTTCTAGGAATGTATCTGACCATGTGCGGAAATATCAGCAGAACTACACTTATGTTTAACAATATTGTCTATTCTCAAACTGCCACATCCGTCAATAAATTTATTCATATGTTCTGCCATAGGTAATTCCCTAGTGGTAAGGATGCTCAACTTGCAATCTGTGGGTTGGGAGTTCAAATCCCCGTACTGATCATGCTTGTTATAATTTAAAGTCAATCCCACTATTCATTAGATAAGAATAGCCCAAGAGTTGGTAGTGTTTAGTCTCTCCTCTAGTCTGTTACTTAAATTAGGGACGGCTAACACAGACAGGCCTCGTGTAGTTTTGCATGAAATTCAACAAACAGACCATACATGATACAAAACTTGTAGTACATTATACTTTTTTATTCACGTTAATCAAGCCATTGTTTTTATGACCAAATTTAGATTTCCTAAGCCAGATTGCTCAAATTTTTGTTGACAACATTGTAGTTACTCTTACTTTTGACTTGTTTAGCAGCATTAATATTACTGTCATCATAATCACTACATTTTTATCATCCTTTTTTGAAACAAAATTGGAGGATATTATCAACTGTTTTTTTTATACGAACAGCATAGTTTGTAGTACCATTTGCCAATGTCAGTTACACCAAAGTTTGTCCAGCATCAGTTTCAACAGATGTATGATACCTGAGAAACCACAATTTAGGGTCAGACATCTGTGTGCAGTGTTATTATTACTAAAAATTTCTTCACAGTAATTATGTCTTAACACACATCTGAAAAATGCACCTGTCCGATGTAAATACAGTACCTGTCTCGAAGCTATTTCAAACCCTGGTGCTCAAATCCCTCTTATCAGTCAGACGATAGAGCCCAAGAGTTGATGATGATGATGGTTTTTGACTACTTGTCTTCCCTTCTATAATTTTAGTTCAAAATTAACATGGCTATAAGCAGATATTTCACGTGTAGCTTTACATAAACATTTTACACATATTTTACAATAAATGACTTTTCTCGTGGTGTTTTTACTCGACTTTTATCACTTTGAATCCCATTTTAGGTGTTTAATTCTGGAAATTTTACTTTAAAAAACACCGGCTTACCTTAATGCAACAAAATTTGTGTTTGAATGCTGTAAACGAGACAGGTTTATATTTAGTGTGAGGCTGTTTTGGAAGTAAATAATATGAACATTTCTGTGTTAGTTACAAATATTAAGTACATGTATTTTTACAGGCATCAAGAATCAGAATGGGGCGTTATTCTATGGAACCAGAGATTGCCACAAAGTGTGAGTAGCTTTTACAATAATCCCAACTTTCTCTTCAAAATTGTTAATATTTTTTAAATTAAAATTTAATGACTTTCAGAGCTGGAAAATAGAGTATCTTATGAGTATCAATTTCAATTACATCTATTAATGGCACGAAAATAAACAAACCAAATGAAATGAGGAAAATAGTGTTTTACAACTATCCAAATAATTGAAATATTACCATTATGGTTTCTTAGTATTATTTTTGATAAATTTAAGTTTGTTGAACTTAATTGATTAGTGTAAAGACTCGAAAAATAATCACCTAATTTAAATTTTTATTTCAGTTATTCCAACTATCCAATAATCTGTTTAATGTAATTAACTAATGAGCCCGACAAATAATTATCAGATTCCACTAATTCACCAGCTCTAATGATTTAACATGTTTTGCTGGTAAAGGAGGGAAGGTAAGGATTTCACTAGGAAGTTGTAATTTTAGTCAAGTTAATTCTATAGTTAGCATCCTGTATAAAACCTAGTGTGGGTCACGTCACGCTTGATTTCTCAAACTAGGAGGATAGAATAGTTCGATTATTGTCTGCCCATTACAATTTTAGTTACGGGGGTTGGCAAGGGAGTGTCGTGAAACCTTATAAGTGTTGTAAGTGTTGGTATAATATGCTTAAAATAAAGATGTATTGTGGGATCACCTAGCTTAGAGACAAGTACATAAAATTTATTATGAAAGTAAACATATCGATTCAATTTTAAACTTTAATCATTTCTGAATTAAACTATTTTCAGTTATATCACCGACGTTTTTAATAAAAAAAACCTCTTTATTCAGTGAGGGCTAAATTCAGAAATCAACAAATATTTTTCCAGTTTTGTTGTCTATACATTAAATTTCATACTTTCAGTACATAGACTAACAACAATATTAGGTTATACTTTTGTTGCTAAGTGACATGACAAAAGCCATTGTTGGAACGTATGTTACCAAAACCACTGGCTTTTCTATATATTAGAAGTTGTTAATATAACTGATTTTACCAATAATTATTATATGAATACGCCACAAATTCACTTCATGAGTGGTCTTAATTTTGATTGGCTCGCAAAGGAATTTACCAAAGTTTGATTGCCTCGACTGCACTAGTCTGCCTCTCTATTGGTGAAGGTTGATTTTGGAAAA
>NW_013672449.1:32105-44837 GCF_000517525.1 Limulus polyphemus
CCGAGGGTGTTAACAATGGGTTTGGCACTGTCATCAACTGATTCTGTTGTGAGGAAGGAATTGGCTCCGAGGGTGTTAACAATGGGTTTGGCACTGTCATCAACTGATTCTGTTGTGAGGAAGGAATTGGCTCCGAGGGTGTTAACAATGGGTTTGACACTGTGATCAACTGATTCTGTTGTAAGGAGTTAGCTCTTTAACACTTTAACACATATCCAGGTCTGAAATAGGTTCATATTACTCCAGGACACTTACATGAATATAAACTTATAATGAATCAAATGTTAACATTACTTGTTTTAGGTTCAGGTTGCCACATGAAAGATCTGAACAAAACGAATTCTTGACATTCCATATCAATTATTATAATGGCTACTGAACATCAGTTGTGTCTTGTTCTTTAACTTACTTATGAATATATCTGTAAAATGTTAATGGTTTTAAACTTTTCAACGATTTGTTTTCAGTACGTGAACTAATGTTCGAGAAGATGTCTGTACTATTGCTTTCTTTTTTTAATCTGTCTCATTTTTCAATTTATTTATTTTTTTTTGTTCTAGCGTGTAAGGCACGTGGATCTAATCTTCGTGTCCATTTTAAGGTAAGTGAAGAATAACAGTGGAAGATTTATTATTTGAACATGACAATACCTAGTTAGTTAGATCCTGGTATTTAAAACTGTTCAGCCAAACATTTAACTTTGAACTAAAATTGCAAACAATTACATTATAATGAAAATAAGTTTAACAGTTTATTTAAGATATGTAAAGACCGTTTTATACTGTGTTAACATTAGATTTCATCTATCAGCAGGAGTTTAGAACTAATTGTTTTCAAAGTTACCCATGGAAAGGTTTTTATAGATATAACCCAACTATTTCGAAATGAAATTACATGAAAGTCTCTATTATAAAACCTAATTTTTAATGAAAGTTATCCGTAAAAAGGTTTTTATAGATTTAATCTCACTATTTTGAAATGAAATTACATGAAAGTCTGTATTATAAAACCTAATTTTTAATGAAAGTTATCCGTAAAAAGGTTTTTACAGATTTAATCTCACTATTTTGAAATGAAATTACATGAAAGTCTGTAATATAAAACCTAATTTTTAATGGAAGTTATCCATAAAAAGGTTTTTATAGATTTAATCTCACTATTTTGAAATTAATTTAGATAAAAGTCTGTATTATAAAACCTAATTTTTATTGGTCTGTCTGTCCCCTAGAACACGCACGAGACAGCACGAGCTGTTAAATCTATGTCACTTCGTAGAGCACAACGCTACTTGAAGAATGTAATCACCAAGAAGGAAATCGTTCCTTTTCGTAAATTTACTGGTGGTCCCTCCAGGAAGGCTCAGGTTAGGACCTGTCACATTGTTATTGGTTTAGAGAATCTAGAATGTAAAATTTTGTATTCTAAAAATTTTGTTTTTTTTCTTTTAAACTAAATTTATGGCACTTGTTTTTTTTTTTGGTGATGTAAGTTTGCTTAAAAAACTGAGTCATATACACGAAGATATTGAAATTAGAGATTGTTAATGTTAAAGTGATCTTAACACGTGCTGCTAATAACGTGTTACTGTGTCAGTCATTTCTATTAGTCGGGTGCTACCGATGCATTGACATGTCAATCAGAAAAGGGGCTATAATTATGTGTGAGATAAATAGTCCCATAGTGCTGTGATTGTGTGAATGACAGAAAAAAAAACTCACTAAAATTTGAAGTTGCATGACCCGAGATTTTTGCAGTGGTTTGTTTTGGTTACTATTATAGCTACAAGATGGCAGGATTGACACAAACATTTTACTCTTTGTGAAAATACAAGTTTTACAAGAATGTGATCCAGATTCCTTTGAAAAAGACTATCTAGATCAGGATAATAATTCTGAGTGTGATGATGTAAAAAGCTGTGATTGTATAGAGCAGGTAGTTGTGTTACAACAGGAAACATGTTAAGAACTTTGATCTTTAAATATCAAATAAAAAAATGTTTGAACCAAGATAGCAGTATAACTTATTGAGGCTTGAGGAGTACACTTATTTCAAATTGTAACATCATCAACAATCAATCAGTTATTCAGTGATGAATGGAAGATGGTGGTTTAAATTTATTGTAATACACTCACTACACATCTGTTAGTTTTAAATGTATTGTAATACACTCACTACACATCTGTTAGTTTTAAATGTATTGTAATACACTCACTACACATCTGTTAGTTTTAAATGTATTGTAATACACTCACTACACTTCTGTTAGTTTTAAATATATTGTAATACACTCACTACACTTCTGTTAGTTTTAAAATGTATTGTAATACACTCACTACACATCTGTAGTTTTAAATGTATTGTAATACACTCACTACACATCTGTTAGTTTTAAATGTATTGTAATACACTCACTACACATCTGTTAGTTTTAAATGTATTGTAATACACTCACTACACATCTGTTAGTTTTAAATATATTGTAATACACTCACTACACATCTGTTAATTTTAAATGTATTGTAAGACACTCACTTCACTTCTGTTAGTTTTAAACGCTGGTGCTATTTAATAAACCGTGTATTGATTTGGTATTTTCTTTACAAGCACAAAGTTTATTATTCATGAGTTTTTAGTTAATTTAACACAGATTTTATGTAAATTTACCGATCAAACCTAAAAGTTTTTTTACATCACGTTCATTAGGTCTTATCTATCTTGTAGATACTTGAGTAGGATGTTGGGTTGGAGGGGTGTTCATGTAATAAATCATAAAAATTTAAATATAAGTTTGTTGCAAAGACATGTAGGCATTGTAAGACAGAAATGTTCAGTTGATTACAGCTTATATTGTAGTTTGACTTGCATCATTCTGTATGTTAAGGTCAAGCAGTGGGGTCACAATGCTGGCCGCTGGCCCAAGAAAAGTGCAGAGTTCCTTCTCCAGCTCCTGAGAAATGCTGAGAGTAATGCAGACTACAAGGGCTTAGATGTTGACCATCTGGTTATTGAGCACATTCAGGTCAACAGAGCCCCAAAAATGAGGCGTAGGACTTATCGTGCTCATGGTCGAATTAACCGTAAGTATGAAAGTCTATCTGTGTTTCTTTATGTTATGAAGAACAGCGCTTTAAGAAGTAGGTGATAAAACATATGTTCCTTATTGCTACTTTAACTTTCAAATGTTGATCAAATTACGCACGTGTTATTAGGAGTTTAGTTTTGATCTGCTTTAAGACGCCATCAAAAGTTCAACTGTTGACTCTCTGTTGTAGCTTACATGAGTAGCCCATGCCATATTGAAGTGATCCTTTCTGAAAAAGAAGACATTGTTGCTAAACCAGCAGCAGAAGAGGAGGCTCCCAAAAAGAAAATGTCCAAGAAAAAGATGGCAAGACAAAAAATGATGCAGAGAGAATAAGTTTGAAGGATTCCTCTTGCAGTTGTAACTCTGATCTTCTGAATAATAAAAAAAAAATGTACAATAACCTTTACTGAATATTAGGATTGTGTGTGGTGCAATCGTTTTATTTTTTGTATTTTGCTTTTGTCTAGATCCATTTCTAACCAACCGCTCGTGGTTTCTGATTAAGATTTTCCCTTACACCTTGTTGATAAGAGCTCGTCCCCCTATAACTGCTATTCGGTACAAATGTATACTTCAACCATTATCAAAATTTTAAGAGGTTGGAATTTTTTAATACGTGTATTTGTTTTTGTGCAATTGTAAAATGTGAAATAATGGTAACCAAAAAACATTTCCGAGTTGGTAAACCATTAGACTACAGTTGTTTAGGGAGGAAATTCCCTCCCCAAAATAGGATCGTGTTAAATAATTGTCTATTTAAGTGAGTAGCGGGTGATGTCCTCCCAAAAATGACAAATTGATAATTTCGTCGCTATCACTATAATTAAACATATTTATTACATACTTAAAGCATTGTTATATGATTTACAATAGCTGTGTATATTCTTGTGTATCATACAGTAGGGTGGTTAGGGCGCTCGACTCGCAATCTGAGGGTCGCGGGTTCGAATCCCCGTCACACCAAACATGCTCGCCCTTTCAGCCGTGTGGGCATTATAAAGTGACGGTCAATCCCACTATTCGTGGTAAAAGAGTAGCCCAAGAGTTGGCGGTGGGTGGTTGGTTATGACTAGCTGCCTTCCCTGTATTCTTACACTGCTAATTTAGGGACGGGTAGTGCAGATAGCCCTCGTGTAGCTTTGCGCGAAATTCAAAACAAACAAACAGTCATACAGTATTGTCAAGTGTAACATGTGAATTGATTTTTTTTAATGTATACCGAAATACGACATTAATTTTTGAAAGGTATTTTACATATTTTCGAAAACATATTTGTTTCTTGATAAAACAATTTCTGCTTTGTATCTTGGAATTAATTTGGTTACAAAGATCTAAATGTCTGAAAAAGAATTTACAAAACAAGATATTTTAAATATATTTTTAATTTGGACAAGACCTTTCAGTTTTTGTTTTAATGGTTGAATTAAAAGACTACAAAGTTCATATCGATACAAAACGAAGCAAGGAAAGCATAAACATACTCTGTTGCAGAAAGTTTTGTGGTGAACTCTGGAAATTATTAATCAATTAATAGAATACTGGAGCTTTACATTTACTGCAATAGATGGCGCAACCTTTGGTTTTTCCTTTTATGTCCATGGAACTACTTCTATATAAATATAATAATACTGTCTGTTGTATGTCCATGTAACTACTTCTATGTAAATATAATAATACTGTCTGTTGTATATCCATGTAACTACTTCTATGTAAATATAATAATACTGTCTGTTGTATGTCCATGTAACTACTTCTATATAAATATAATAATACTGTCTGTTGTATGTCCATGTAACTACTATATAAATATAATAGTACTGTCTGTTGTATGTTCATGTAACTACTTCTATATAAATATAATAGTACCGTCTGTTGTATGTCCATGTAACTACTATATAAATATAATAGTACTGTCTGTTGTATGTCCATGTAACTTGGGTTTCTGGATTATTATTATTGGAACCAAGGCGTGTTAGGCTTAGATTTCTTGAAATACTTATAAAGTTAAGGCTTGGGTTTCTGGATTATTATTATTGGAACCAAGGAGTGTTAGGCTTAGATTTCTTGAAATACTTATAAAAGTTAAGGCTTGGGTTTCTGGATTATTATTATTGGAACCAAGGAGTGTTAGGCTTAGATTTCTTGAAATACTTATAAAGAGAAACTAGAAATCTCATGAGATGAAGGCCTAGATTTTCTAATAACGAACTACCCATTAGTTTCAATATTCTTCACATCATCTGTACTCGTACAGACGCACCTCTATTTATATGATTGTGGTGTAACTCAGAAGTAAGGCGAACCAAATGTATTTCGTGTCTTAAATATTAGGTATTGAAAGCCGTCCATCTTTAAATGTTTACAACTGATAGTGTTAACCGATCCTACTCTCAACATCTAGAGCAGCTTTTATTAAGAGTCTAAAATGAGATTGAGATTAATGGACGGCATTAACTTGGGGGAGACGACATTTCAGGGGATCATACCCCCCGATCTGAAATAAATTCTACAATATATATATATATATAGTCACATTGTTTGTTTACTAAACATAAGCAATACGGGGCGATGACAATGGTGTATCATCTTTACGTGATTTTGGGGAGGAAAAAACAATGCTTCAATTTTTATAGAAATATGAAGCCGATTACCAATATTAAAGAATAAATAAATCAATAATCTTACCGAAATAAAACAGTAATCGAAGGTTGTATCACCGTTCTTTTGAGTGAAAAAAAAAATCAAATAAAATGTTTTCCACATAAAGCTAATTTTGATAAAAGTTGAAAGATGTAATTTGGTAAAAGCAACATAAAAATGCATTTATGTGCAGAATCTAAGAACTTGTATATCTCAATTATTCATTTCTTTAGAAGATGTTGGTAAAGAACAAACTGTCTCACGGTGGTTCAGCGGTAAGTTTCACGCTAGAATTCATGGATCGATATCGTAGATACCCCATTTGTGATAAGAGAAACAGCAACAATCACCATTTGTTCATGACTTGTCTTACAGAAGGTCTGGAGGCACTGTTTGAAGCGTATGTAATAAGATATTTCCTGATACCTGTTTTCTTTACTCTGTTATCCTTCTAGGCTTAGAGAGAAAACTATTCATCAAATAAACTGCCTTTTCTTCTGTAGAGTAAATACCAAACAGTGAATTAACTATTTCTACAAACAACATTGTTGTGATACTGATTAACCCTAGGGCCGTAACAAATGAATGTTTAAAAGGTGTTGGTTTATCTGCGGGAATTGTGCAAGAGGAAAATCATATATTCATTAAAACTTGTTTACCTTCACCTATTTTATTTTATTTTTTGGAACACGCCCTCTATGGTAAGTAAAGAAATACTAATAAATAAATCAGTTTTCGAAATAAGTGCACTCGTTTCTAGGCTTCTCGGAATAACTAGCTCTTTGCTTTGCTCTAGTTGAGAGCAGGTTTCAATGGGATATTTTAATATTTTGTATAACAGATTCTTAGATCGATTTAACAGAGATGTCAACAGTAAAAACAACTCATTGTGAATATAATTAAGCCAAGAGAAGAACAGTTTTGTGTTTGTTCCGAAAACACCAGGAATCGTGCCAGCAGTTTTGTCGTGACAACTTGACTGAAAAATTGTTTCTAAAGTTTAAGGACAAGACAGCACCGAGTTTACTGGTGTGTGCACCAGACAACACCGAGTTTACTGGTGTGTGTACCAGACAACACCGAGTTTACTGGTGTGTGCACCAGACAATACCGAGTTTACTGGTGTGTGTACCAGACAACACCGAGTTTACTGGTGTGTGTACTAAGACAACACCGAGTTTACTGGTGTGTGTGTACTAAGACAACACCGAGTTTACTGGTGTGTGTGTACAAGACAACACCGAGTTTACTGGTGTGTGCACCAGGCAACACCGAGTTTACTGGTGTGTGTACCAGACAACACCGAGTTTACTGGTGTATGTACCAGACAACACCGAGTTTACTAGTGTGTGTGTGTACCAGACAACACCAAGTTTACTAGTGTGTGTGTACCAAACAAACAATGAACGAAATTCTGTATTTAGAAAGCACCATTTTTAAAGACTGTTTAGTAATTTAATGTGTCAAATAAGTAGGTTTACAAAAACCCATGTTTCATAAAACACACATTTTTAACAGCCTACTTTTAATATTTATGTATTTAGTATCATATGACACGTATAGAAAACTGTATTCTGGAAACATTGTATTCTATAAAGGCGTGTTTGTGCTGTACGAAAAACTGGAAATTAAAGTTTGTTTATTTGAAATTAAGCACAAAGCTACACAATGGACTATCTGTGCTCTGCCCACCACGGGTATCGAAACCCAGATTCTACTGTTGTAAGTCCGCAGACATACCGCTGTGCCACTGGGGACGTTTACAAAATAACTTACATAGACGTTTATCACTAGCAATTTACTGATTGCTAATTTTTTATTTTTGCCAGATGTGTTGACCTCAAGTATTGTAATAATATCCTAACGTTGTTTAAAGAGCATAAAGGGTACAACAAGCTGTAGTCAAATGTGTAACGTCCAGTTTATTTTTTCTTAGTCTCTTTGTTTTATACATAACACTTCAGTTAACACTTTTAAAAGTAGTTAAGTGAGGTAATTCGACTCGCACGTGTCAACTGACAGAAAATATGTAAAACAACTTACTACAATCTCGTAAGTTCTGATAAACTAAGTTGAATACAAGCGAAATAAACCAACATCCAAGTTATTACGTGCACTTAAAAAAAAATAACGCACCAAAGTCATAAAGAGATATTATCTCTTTATTTTATTTTATTTCTGCTTTTTCGTTCACGAGGTTTTCTTGAGGTAACAAAGCTCGAGGACCACGTAAGACAGTAGTCGGCTTTACCGGCACGAGAGGATTTCAAATCCTGAAATATGCCAAACAATATTTATTTTCGTACTATAAACAGATAAGTCTAAAGGTTATAATACTTTCAGATTGGAGTTTAATCTTATTTAGCAAAACGTGAATAACTTGATTGGTTTTATTCGTTACACATTATTTTATAACACATCATACAATTATACTCATGTTTATCACTTGCACTAATAAAAGTGGGCGGAGGTTATGTTTTGACTCCTGTATATGTGTGTGTGTTTGTCAGCAAGATTTCTCGAAAATAGCTGAATAGATTTGGACGAAAGTTGGTCTACATTTGTACTACGACCCAACTTAGAAGTGATCATTTTTTTTTGGAGGGCTAAGATCACGATAATCCGTATCTGTTAACACGAGGACCGATTTTTCACACTATTTTTGCTCTATAACTCAGTCAAAAATGATCAGATTTTGATTAAACTTGGTGGACATATGTAGAATATTATTCCTTACTGTCCTGCCAAAAATGATCCGTGTTCGTTGATAATGACGGACACATTTTCGTATGTTTTGAGAGCCGAATATGATCAACGCTGCGTAGCGGAGGTATGCGTTTTACTGAGCGCCCTCTGGTTAATAAAATGTTACTTGGGAAATGTTTTAACGTCAAAGGATGAACGACTATTTTTTTTCTTTGTTCGTAGTGGCTTAGCAGTAAGCCTAAGAGTTTGTAATTATAGAATTCGGGGTTTGATACCTACGACCAGCAGATAACCCATTGCACAGATTCATGCTTAATGCTACGAAGAGCAGCCAGCTCGTTGTGCAGGTTTATGCTTAACAATAAATGAAGAATTAAATATTCCATGAAAAGCCTCATTTAGTTTGAACTACCCTGGTTTCACGTTTTGTTAACAGAAAGAATCGGCTAATTTTCGCGTAATCCTTGAGATTTTTTAAAGATAAAAGATCCTGACATTCATTTTACATTGGATCAAAAAAAAGGGGGTGTGTGTCAAAAGACAAGTGTTTAAATCAAACTTGAAAATTAAACCTGGGTGGGATTCCAAAAACGAAAATATGACATATCATTAGTTGTTCTAGTCTACTCTGTTGTGAGAATTCACGACTGTTTCGGTGCTTTTTTTTTTTTTAGGTCTGGTCATCTGCTAATCTGTCGTAATTTTTCGACAATACCGATTTTTCTTTAATGGAAGTACGAAGTACCAGATTTGTTTAAATGTTCGAAACGGCAAAACATATAGAAGTTTAAAAAAAAGTTGTGATTCCATTTTGAGGGAAATGGTCCTGCACGTTGGACAAAGGTCGTGTAAGGTCGACTGTGCTATCTACACAACGTGTAGATGCAGATAGCAGGTCTTGTGAACAGTTCACGAGTATATATCTATCTTACTGGTTGGATTAAGTTAACGGACTCTCGAGCTCCCCCTCCCAGCCTCTTGGGACCCTAACAGTAAGTTAAGGGGCTCCCCCTCCCAGCCTACTGGGGCCCCTATAGTAATTAACAATAGTGATAAAGAATTCATCAAAATTTAGCTCCAAGGGTCTCATGAGGTTTAAATGTCCTACTGGACCATTGGCTTCACTCCATGAGTCCATCTCAAGATTGGTTCAATCTCACGGTTGACTGTACAACTCGTTTGGACTTTAGTCAAGACCACCATAATTAACAACATTAATATTTGTTGACTGAGCTTTTCATGGATGAGCCAACGTTTTATGTCTCTACCAATAGACAAGGGCAAAAAAGGTCAAAGCAACATTCTTGAATACGGTTATGGTTATGGTGCAAGGACAAAGAAACACAGTCTTCTTTCAAGAGGGCAGATCTTCTGCTGATGGTTCCTTTAGTGGTATTGGTCTCATAAGTTGTAAGGACAGATCTTCTGCCGATGGTTCCCTCAGTGGTATTGGTCTCGTTAGTTGTAAGGACAGATCTTCTGCCGATGGTTCTCTCAGTGGTTCATTGGTCTCGTTAATTGTAAGGACATATCTTCTGCCGATGGTTCTCTCAGTGGTTATTGGTCTCGTTAGTTGTAAGGACATATCTTCTGCCGATGGTTCTCTCAGTGGTTATTGGTCTCGTTAGTTGTAAGGACATATCTTCTGCCGATGGTTCTCTCAGTGGTCATTGGTATCGTTAGTTGTAAGGACAGATCTTCTGCCGATGGTTCTCTCAGTGGTCATTGGTCTCGTTAGTTGTAAGGACAGATCTTCTGCCGATGTTTCTCTCAGTGGTTATTGGTCTCGTAAGTTGTAAGGACATATCTTCTGCCGATGGTTCTCTCAGTGGTTATTGGTCTCGTTAGTTGTAAACTATTGTGTATCCAATGAGATCATACTTAGTTTTAACGTATGACATCATTAGATCATACTTAGTTTTAACGTATGACATCATTAGATCATACTTAGTTTTAACGTATGACATCATTAGATCATACTTAGTTTTAACGTATGACATCATTAGATCATACTTAGTTTTAACGTATGACATCATTAGATCATACTTAGTTTTAACGTATGACATCATTAGATTATACTTAGTTTTAACGTATGACATCATTAGATTATACTTAGTTTTAACGTATGACATCATTAGATCATACTTAGTTTTAACGTATGACATCAATTTACCATGATTGTTCTCGACTGGCGTGAACTATATACCATAGACATAATGCGTTGGTCAGAAAGACGTCTTTAAATACACCTTACAGCTCATCTCCGGGACCTTCTTGGACGCTGTGTACGTCAACACCACGCGATGTCAGAAAGCTAGGTGTTACAACGACGTTGTATGCAACTGGTCGGTGGTATGGTCTGAAAATGGAGAGACTTTATTACTCTTTATTAAATTGGACTATTCATCTTCAATCGCTTGTGATTAGAATTCGATATTGTAAGTAAAACTAAGTAAACTTTACAATAACTTTTTTAACTTTACAATAAAAACAATTATCATTCCACGATACATATAATATTTCAATGTGTTAATATTTTTGTTAAGAAGCGGAAAAAATTGATCTTGTAAAATAGTGATATTCTTAAAAAAACTCTTTTATAAAGAAGTTTAAAACACAAAAATGTTGACCAATACGTATCATTTTAGGTCAATAACCCCCTTCTTGATTTGAATATTTCTCTAAAATACCATAACAACAACACGGTATAATATAAACCCGTAAATCACGCTGACCTACTTTTTATATGAAATAATACCAGGTTTTCTGACACACGACTTGACTGTGTCAGTCTTATCTCACTACTGCTTAAAATAACAGTTTTTAATTATACAAAACGCACCATTGTATATTTCATTGTCTTGATTTCAGTTTTAACGAAGATTTAGACAAGGAATCTTATCGTAGAGCATGCGCGTGCCGAAACTAGGCTTGTCATAAATCATGCACGTACCCTTTACTGGCTCTTAATTGAGCGAAATAAGGGGGTTCTAGTCTTTGATTTATTATTACTTTACACGCATGCCTTTAAAGTTTTGTCCTAAAATATATAAAAAGTATAAATAGCGTGTTTGTCTAGAAACATTATCATGCAAGGGACAACAACCAGTTTTTGACAGGGAATAGAAAATAACTCTTCCCGTATCTCAAGAAATTCCTCTTTTTATTTTTATCCTCTCCTGTCGCAGAAACCATAAGAAACGCTCGAGTGGTATTTTTAAACAGTCGGGGCGGGGGGCGATCTTCATAAGTTGCAACCCGTATATGAGAATGGAAGGCATTTTACACAACATATCAATCGGCATTTCTCTAAGACACAAGATTACTGTAAATATTTGACACTGTTTTCCTGTCTCTCTAGTTCTTGTACGAAACCACTCCAGACATATCAATCGGCATTTCTCTAAGACACAAGATTACTGTAAATATTTGACACTATTTTCCTGTCTCTCTAGTTCTTGTACAGAACCACTCCAGACATATCAATCGGCATTTCTCTAAGACACAAGATTACTGTAGATATTTGACACTATTTTCCTGTCTCTCCAGTTCTTGTACGAAACCACTCCAGACATATCAATCGGCATTTCTCTAAGACACAAGATTACTGTAGATATTTGACACTATTTTTTGTCTCTCCAGTTCTTGTACGAAACCACTCCAGCCATATCAATCGGCACTTCTCTAAGACATAAGATTACTGTAGATATTTGACAGTATTTTCCTGTCTCTCCAGTTCTTGTACGAAACCACTCCAGACATATCAATCAGTGCTTCTCTAAGACACAAGATTACTGTAGATATTTGACACTATTTTTTGTCTCTCCAGTTCTTGTACGAAACCACTCCAGACATATCAATCGGCATTTCTCTAAGACACAAGATTACTGTAGATATTTGACACTATTTTCCTGTCTCTCTAGTTCTTGTACGAAACCACTCCAGACATATCAATCGGCATTTCTCTAAGACACAAGATTACTGAAGATATTTGACACTGTTTTCCTGTCTCTCTAGTTCTTGTACGAAACCACTCCAGCCATATCAATCGGTGCTTCTCTAAGACACAAGATTACTGTAGATATTTGACACTGTTTTCCTGTCTCTCTAGTTCTTGTACGAAACCACTCCAGCCATATCAATCGGTGCTTCTCTAAGACACAAGATTACTGTAGATATTTGACACTGTTTTCCTGTCTCTCGAGTTCTTGTACGAAACCACTCCAGCCATATCAATCGGTGCTTCTCTAAGACACAAGATTACTGTAGATATTTGACACTGTTTTCCTGTCTCTCGAGTT
>NW_013672450.1:0-1317 GCF_000517525.1 Limulus polyphemus
GACATTTGATATTTATAGTTAACACTAGTGTTCTATGACATTTGATATTTATAGTTAACACTAGTGTTCTATGACATTTGATATTTACAGTTAACACTGATGTTCCATGACACTTGATATTCATAGTTAACACTGGTGTTCCATGACATTTGATATTTATAGTTAACACTGGTGTTCCATAACATTTGATATTTATAGTTAACACTGGTGTTCCATGACACTTGATATTCATAGCTAACACTGGTGTTCCATAACATTTGATATTCATAGTTAACACTGGTGTTCCATGACATTTGATATTTATAGTTAACACTGGTGTTCTATGACATTTGATATTTATAGTTAACACTGGTGTTCCATGACACTTGATATTCATAGTTAACACTGGTGTTCCATGACATTTGATATTTACAGTTAACACTGGTGTTCCATGACATTTGATATTTATAGTTAACACTGGTGTTCTATGACATTTGATATTTATAGTTAACACTGGTGTTCCATGACATTTGATATTTATAGTTAACACTGGTGTTCTATGACATTTGATATTTACAGTTAACACTGGTGTTCCATGACATTTGATATTTATAGTTAACACTGGTGTTCTATGACATTTGATATTTATAGCTAACACTGGTGTTCCATGACACTTGATATTTATAGTTAACACTGGTGTTCCATGACATTTGATATTTATAGTTAACACTGGTGTTCCATGACATTTGATATTTATAGTTAACACTGGTGTTCCATGACACTTGATATTTACAGTTAACACTGGTGTTCCATGACACTTGATATTTATATTTAACACTGGTGTTCCATGACACTTGATATTCATAGTTAACACTGGTGTTCCATGACATTCGATATTTATAGTTAACACTGGTGTTCCATGACACTTGATATTCATAGCTAACACTGGTGTTCCATGACACTTGATATTCATAGCTAACACTGGTGTTCCATGACACTTGATATTCATAGCTAACACTGGTGTTCCATAAAAATATCAAGTGATAGTTAACACTGGTGTTCCATGACACTTGATATTTATAGCTAACACTGATGTTTACAGTGTTCTCTTGTTTAGTTACAATTGAGGTCCTTCTAAACTCAGTAAGATTTATTCGTTTATAACTCCTTACTGAAAAGGTTTTTAGATATTGTACATAAAATAGTATTGTAATATGTTTTTATAGTTATTAGCATACCTGCTAAAAACTAAATGCAGGAAAAGCTCACCCTCAATATGAGACATGAGACTCACCCCCCCCCCCCCCGGGGGGTTTTTTTTTTTTTTTTTTTTTTTTT
>NW_013672450.1:1732-11426 GCF_000517525.1 Limulus polyphemus
GTTTTTTTACATTTTAAACGTTGTGGCTAACTTTAGGAAAACTTGTTCTGTTGTCAACTGATTAGGCATCAAAGTAAACAAGAAAGTAGATACCCATGTACGTTTTCATTACTCACAAACTTTCATACGCAATGTTCATTAATTATATTTAGTACTATGCTCTTCACTAACGCTTCTTTGTTTAACAAGTATTATTCCAAATATGGTGATACTGACATGTGATCAACGCAAGAAGATTAGTATCGTGGTCAATTATAAGTGAAAATAAGTTAGTTAACTTCATTGATGGGGTTGCACAAGGCAATAGAAGATGGCTGGCTGTAGCAGAACGCCGCCACACAAGTACAGAAAGACAATTATAAAACCTAAAAACTTAAATATCAATATATGTAGTTTCATTATTTTAATTTTTGAAAAATTATTATTATACCTTAATTATAAAGATTGTTATGCATCATTGTTAGATTAACAGATGGATTAAAGACTGGCCTATATCTCCTAAGCTGGCCGAACCTAGTGAGATATTATTGGATTTATGGCCGAAACTACTGTTAACAGCGACGGTATCCAACTGATGAAACAACGCACTCTAATCTTTATAAACAGGAACGTAAGAAAACTATTTAATTAGCTATGCTTGTTAGCAGGCTGATTTTTAGTTTCGACCCAAACTTGCTGAGATCAGAAGTTAACATTTAACACAAACATAAAATCACGATTACACACTCCTACAAAATAAAACACGGTGCAAAAAACAACAACAAGGGGATTATATCAATATATATATAAAAGTTGAGATAATCCACGTTTCTTCACTGACGCGTTATTATCTGTATAGGAGTTCCATAACATTGTTTTTAAAACTCACCAAAACGCCGTCATTTTGTTTGTGCGAGAGAGCATTTTAACTAATCTTTTGGAATAACATTTGTCTACAAATATAAGCCTTTTTTTTTATTACCAAAATTAATTATCTACGGTATAAAAATTATACTATGTATAAAAAAAAAACAACAACAACGGGATTTCAGAGCGTTGAATGAAATCCGTTCTTTCTGGTCTGTTGATTACTGAAGATATAAAAGTTGTTTTGTTTTTTTAAACTCTGGAAGTTCACGTGGAAGATATGAACTGGTACAATACCGATACTACACCTCATGGATGAAGAAACTAATTACCATTCATTAGGAGAATATATGACAGACCTTGAACTACACGTGGTAGACGTAAACTAACTATACGGTCATATACTAGACTTGAACTAACTACGTTATGGTGACTACAGAGGTGAGCTAGTAATGGCATAAACTACTGTTCTATGCATGACACTGCAAACTTATAAGCTGTGTCTATAATATGTAATATATTAAATATTTATGGTAGATGTGAAACATGTCATGAAACTGCAGACGTAAGTTAGTCGTATTGTATATAGTCTTAAATTAACTATGCTTGTCATGGTAGACCACAAGTCAACAATATACCAAAACTATGTTATAGACAATGCAGACTTGGGCTAGTCATGGTATATTGTTGACTTGTAACTATGTTATAGACAATGCAGACTTGGGCTAGTCATGGTATATTGTTGACTTGTAACTATGTTATAGACAATGCAGACTTGGGCTAGTCATGGTATATTGTTGACTTGCAACTATGTTATAGACAATGCAGACTTGGGCTAGTCATGGTATATTGTTGACTTGTAACTATCTGCATTATGGACACTATGTTATAAACTCTGCAGGTTTAAGACAGACGTGGTATATTGTAAACTTAGGCCAGTCATGTTATGGACATTAGAATCAAATGTTACGTTACAGGCTTAAAAAATTAAACCAGCAAAGTTGTCAACATTGTAGATTTAATATATTCAAGATGTGGGTACCGTTGACTGAAACTAGTAATAGTATAACGAGTAAATAGACCGAAAATATAATATATGTGCATATGTATTTGATTCTTCGTAGCTGTGTGTATTTACTGAACTATATACAGAACAAGCAGACTTTAAGTTTTGATTTTTTTATGATGGGGTTTGTTCTTATTTTAATGTGTTATTTAAAACTTATCATAAACTGACAAAAAGAAACAGTTACTATAAATTTTGTGTACATTACGTATTTTAATTTTTAAAGAGGGGGACAACTTTTATTTCGACAAAAAAAAATAACTGGTTAAAACTAACAATCTTCAACTATGTCTTTAATTTATAGTTTGTGTTCAGTAGTCCAATGCTTGTTAAGAGAACCAGAAGATAGTACTTAGTATATACCTTGCTGCAAAGATTGGCTACATTCTAGGCACCATTTTCAATACCCTAAGAAAACAACAACAACAACTAACGATATAGGGTGAATTGTTAAACCATTAAGTATGCTTCACTGTCATTAAAATACGATCCCTCCAGGAGTCGGGAGCTTTTCTCCCAACATCGAAAGTGTACGCATTATATAAAATGCATGCGGAAATAAACGATCCACCCCTAAACAATACACAGGAAACACATCCTGGCAAGGAGATTAAAACCAGGAAGCTTTTCTCACGCTAGTTTTCGAACTAACAATGGTAAAAAATAAAATAAAAATAGACATAACGAAGGGGGCGGCTCCACATAGAACTCTTCCTGAATATTCTGCTTGGATTGTTTTATAGATGTTAACTGCTGTCCCAAGTTTTCCAACAATATCTTAATTTAGTTTCATGTTCGTAATAATCAAAACCTAAGCGCTTCCAGTAACAATTAAAACTAAGCACATATCCAACAATATCATCATTCAATTTGATGGTCGTTATAACAATGAAACTAAGTACACACCGAGCAATAACATCACACGGACGTTCGTTATAAGCATGAAACTAAGCACGTATCTAACAAAATCACGACACAATTTAACGTTCGTTATAATAACGAAACTAAGCACGTATCCAACAATATCACCACACAATTTAACGTTCGTTATAATAACGAAACTAAGTACGTATCCAACAATATCACTACACAATTTAACGTTCGTTATAATAACGAAACTAAGCACGTATCCAACAATATCACTACACAATTTAACGTTCGTTATAAGCATGAAACTAAGCACGTATCCAACAATATCACTACACAATTTAACGTTCGTTATAATAATGAAACTAAGCACGTATCCAATAATATCACCACACAATTTAACGTTCGTTATAAGCATGAAACTAAGCACGTATCCAACAATATCACTACACAATTTAACGTTCGTTATAATAATGAAACTAATCACGTATCCAACAATATCACCACACAAATAATAACGAAACTAAGTACGAAAACTCTGTATCTTTCGCTGTTTTACATTATACACGTTGTTTTTTTTTTTGGTTGAGAAGCAAAGATACAAATAGCTTTATCAAATTCATTTTCAAAGAATGTCCTTAGAATACCTAATAAACCTACTGTTTAAGGAACGGCAGCCATTTTGGGAAGTTAAGAAAATCATTCAATGTTGCTGGATGTTTATCTGTGTTTGAACACACACACACACATTGGGTGTTTCAAAAGCACTTTCGCTCTTCCAGTGAGTGCGTTATGAAACCGATGGACACTACGTTGTGAAACTCGGGGTGTGTGGACCAATTCGACCATGAAGTAGAACGTGCACGGGTTGCATGGTGTGTTCTCATAAGATCACGATGAAAGCTATCGTCCGAAATCATGTTCTAGCAGTTATGGACAAGTCACTGCAATATGTACGTTGTTTTCTACCTGGTCAACTTGGTCTACACAGTGATGTTCACAAACACAGTGTCCATCGGTTTCCTGACCTTTGGAACTACTTCCGGCATATAAAGATCAATCAACAGTTCCGTTAATTTTTAATGGCTAAAGGAGAGAGAGAGAGTGTGTGTAAACATAGAATATCCTTACCTCTGATGATATTTTAATATAATATTCATAGTACAGGGCCAATATACCCACACACACAAAAAACGTCGCTCGTAAAAGGCAGAAAAATAAAACTAGGTTTAAAGTACATTGTGGAAAGGATAAAATGTACCTCAGTATGAGAGGTATCAGTAGAGATAGGATTAACACTGAGGTAGGGATACAATCTCTCTTTCTCTCTGTTTTTTTGTTTATGGCTTTATTGTCATTTGATGCTATGTTTTAAGAAGATAATTCCGAAACCTTATTCTTATGATGTTACGACAGTTGTGGTTTTCAGAGATAATAGCAAAACAAGTTTAAAAAATAAAAATAAAGGTAGTTCGCAAACATCACAAGTGGAGAATCACTGAACTAACGTAATGATTTTCAATAAAAAAGTGTATGGTTATTTCATATTATCAGAAATGTCTCTGTAAAACAGTGAAGACAATACATTTATTAAGATATGTATATACGTGTGTACACCAAAAACGTGTGTCAGATTTATGTTATGTATTAGTTTTAAATATTATAAAACATACTCTTAAATTAGCCGGTTTTCAAGTTTTCCTAAAAATAAAAATAGTGAAGAACTGTCAGACAAATAAAAAGAGTTACACAGTTTAGTTTGCACGCTGTTTACAAATATAGTGTATATAAAGAGGTAAAATAAGACACGTTAATAATGAGTTATTTGTCTGTTGTTGTTGAGTTTCAGGCATTACATTATGTGTAGTTGTTCAGACACTCTTTAATTATTATTATTTCATCACGAGTTTTTCTGATTCCCCAGAACATGCTAAGTTATGTGTAGATGTTCAGACACTCTTAAATTATTATTATTTTATCGCGAGTTCTTCTGATTCCCCAGAACATGCTAAGTTATGTGTAGATGTTCAGACACTCTTTAATTATTATTTTATCACGAGTTCTTCTGATTCCCCAGAACATGCTAAGTTTTGTGTAATGTTCAGACACTCTTAAATTATTATTTTATCGCGAGTTCTTCTAATTCCCCAGAACATGCCACGTTAATAACAGATATTGAAACACTTTAATTATTATTTCATCACGAGTTCTTCTGACTCCCCAGAACATGCTAAGTTATGTGCAGATGTTCAAACGCTCTTTAATTATTTTATCACGAGTCCTTCTGACTCCCCAGGACATGCCAAGTTTTCATTAACAACCATCACACTAATACTACCCTGTATTGTGTCCATCACGTGCAATTTCGCATAAGTAGGGCAAATACGTGATCTCACTTCGTGTCATTCAGTTATCAACTACGAGAGCGTGATTCGCGAAGGCGTAAATCTGAAAGGCGTGGTCAAATATGCTAATTACTAAAAAAAAATCACTTTCCAGAAATCACAAAGGTATGAAAATTGTTCCAAGAAATGTGCCAAAACGTAGCTAAATTGATTTTCTTTCGCCTCTCTGTCACCAAAATAATTCGGTTTGTCACAGGTACTTACTCTTTACTAATGAAAGGCATAGAAACGCCATTTTGAAGTTTGAAAATATTTTTCACTTTTTCCCCGTTATAAGAAAACTAAAACCAAAGGCAGAGTTACAGACTAAATATCAGCGTCTTCACGGCTACCTTAACTTTATTAGGCTTAATTCATAGACTAAATATCAGCGTCTTCACGGCTACCTGGACCTTATTAGGCTTAATTCACAGACTAAATATCAGCGTCTTCACGGCTACCTTAACCTTATTAGGCTTAATTCACAGACTAAATATCAGCGTCTTCACGGCTACCTGGACCTTACTAGGCTTAATTCACAGACTAAATATCAGCGTCTTCACGGCTATCTGGACCTTATTAGGCTTAATTCACAGACTAAATATCAGCGTCTTCACGGCTACCTGGACCTTATTAGGCTTAATTCTTGTATATCGCCCTTTAGCGATGTCAAGATAAATAAACTTTCATTTCTAAACTGATTGATACAAAAAGATTTCCACCCCTATGCTCTATAAACTTTGTTTGTTTGTTGTTAAGCGCAAAGCTACACAAAGGGCTATCTGTGTTGTGCCCACCGCAGGTATCGAAATCCGGTTTTTAGCGCTGCAAGTCATTAGATTTACTGCTGAGCCACTGGGAGCTATGTAGATTCGTTTGTTTGTTATTAAACGCAAAGCTAAACAATCGGTTATCTGTGCTGTGCCCGCCACGGGTATTGAAACCCCGGTTTTTAGCGTTATAAGCCTTCAGACTTACCACTGAGCCACCTTTAGGTGCTTCCAGTGTTTACAAATCAGTTTCTGTAAGGTAACTATCAAGAGTGACTAAATTTTCCCCTCTGTTACCGAGCACTGATTTTTAACGTTAATATCTTATTTACGATAACACATGTTATAAGACACAGAAAAATGTAAATTGTTTATTATCCAGTTAACATGTTATATAGCCTAGATGAAATATATAGATATATTTGACGATGAAGAGCAGGATACTTCTGCGTTGCTAATGGTGAGGTTAAAAGAGATAGAAAAGATAGGGATGCAGTTGCTATGGTAAAAATGAAAACTTCTGCTAATTCATATACACATAAAATACCAACTATGCCCTAAATATTCAAGAATCTGATATACATTTCATGGTATGTACAGCACTAATATTTTCACCTTCTATCTATCTCTTTTCGCTCACTCATATCTTATCTGTCTGTCTCTCTAGAGGCCAACAATCTATCTATATGTCTGACTGATCTTTTATCTATCTGTCTGTCTGTCTGCCTATTTTTCTGATTACTTATCAACCTATCCATTTGATTTTACACTTATAACCTAATCCTAATTCCTAACTCCGATTCACTGACCTTTTCGTTTTGATAAGCTGTGACTGCGATAAATTCGGTCTCCTTGAAGACGTACGTACGGAACGTACTGTACGGTAGCTTGAGGATGTCGTTAGCCCGGACAAGATGAAACCTCGGCTGGTACTTGTGCATCGAGTTCAGGATAGTCTGAGAAACGAATAAAATAAAACTTACCTATAGTTCAAGATTAGTTAGTTTAAAACGCTGTGACACAATCACATTTCCGGTAATATTTGAAAGTTTAAAACGCTGCGACACAATCATTTTTCCGGTAATATTTGAAAGTTTAAAACGCTGTGACACAATCACTTTTGCGATAATATTTGAAAGTTTAAAACGCTGTGACACAATCATTTTTCCGGTAATATTTGACAGCTTAAAACGCTGTGACACAATCACTTTTGCGGTAATATTTGAAAGTTTAAAACGCTGTGACACAATCACTTTTGCGATAATATTTGAGGACACCTTTCATCAGTTCTGTAGTGGTTTTTAACTGAATAAATTGACACCTATTTCGTCAAACCGTTCTCATTAGCTAAACTAGATGGCAGATGAACGAACGATCAAATCAAGAAAGAGGAAATTGCAAATGATTCTTGATATAAAACGTAATTTCAGATAGAAATGCCTGTCTTCAGCTGAGTACTAGCTAAGTTAAAGTCGGTTTAAAATCAACAACTGTGTTTTAGCGAAGTTTTATTTAAAACATTCTAATCATACTCGACCAACGTTGGGCTTGCAGCAATGCTAAAGATCATAATTTTTAGAAACAGGAAAATAAATCTATTTGTAAAAAAAAAATAAAGGGGGGGGCAGGTAATGAAAATTAAAGAGAAACTCAAATTTAGTTAAGCTGGTGGGTTACTTGCACACGTGCATTGGCAACGTTTGGATGTGGCTGAAATTGACGCTAAGTTTTGGAAGCTGGTGGGTTACTTGCACACGTGCATTGGCAACGTTTGGATGTGGCTGAAATTGACGCTAAGTTTCGGAAAAACGTACTGACCGTTTATTGATCCCAAGTGCGATAACTCTGAAATTATATCGCTAATATTCGGGTTTCGATACCCCTTGGTTGACACTGTAAAATTAGCTCACAATGTACCTTTTGCGCTTAACAACAAACAAACAAACACCGGTTATTCCCAACTTTAATTATATATATTCAATCATGAAATATTCGAGTTCTTTATCTTTCGTATCTAAATTACTGGATTCAATTAAAACATATTAATTGTAAAAATAATTTTTAAGTGTAAGTAGGAGTGTGGTAATCATTATTTATTGTATGCAATAAAAGAGCTAGTTATTCCATTGTTATCAATTTTTATTGGTTGGACTGTCCAAACAAAGCTAAATACTCCTCGGTGTGGTAACGATGTGATATTTAAAAATGTATAGGTAATAAAATTAAAAAAAACAAAACTGTCAGACGCAAGAAAACCCACGTGCCTAGAGGTCATACCAACAACACTGGAGACCTGGCAACGTAAAAAAAAAATCAGGTATGGTTATTTGAAGGATATTTCTTATTGTATAATCAGACGAGAAAATAAACATCAAGCTGCACGACAAACGCTGTTTGATATACATAAATATATGTGTCGGCCGGGTGTGGCCTAATGAAAGGACCGTCAAGTTTCACAATTCGTCCAGATAAGAGTAATCCAAGAGCTGGTGGTGGGTGCTGTTAACTGGCTACCTTTCTTCCTGTCTACCCGTTCGAAATTAAGTAGGGTTAGGCGCTGATAGTCCTTGCTTAGCTAGGCGTGAAAGTTTAAAACAAACAAACAACATGTATATATTTATGGCCCCCCAGTGGCACAGCGGTATGTCTGCGGACTTACAACGCTAGAAACCGGGTTTCGATACCCGTGGTGGGCAGAGCACAGATAGCCATTGTGTAGCTTTGTGCTTAATTTCAAACAAACAAACAACATGTATATATTCATGTATTATATTATTTTAAGAACTTATTGATTTATGAGATGGGTCGTCTCCAGAGGAATGTTCACAGTGACGGTTAACCAGTATTAGACGTAGTTATTTATTCTAACAATTGCCACAAAAATCTTCAAAAAAAATCTGTCTATGTTTCTGTATAACTGAGATCTGTGAGAAGTAATTAAAAAACAAAAACAAAACCTAATCAAACGACCCTCCCCGGAATAAATACTTCCAGGAAGTAAAAAGTAGGCGGAGAGACCTAGCTGAGCTGTGGCATCCGTAGGGATCGAATCCTGAATTTGGCCGTTATAAGTCCTCAAGCTTATTGCTCAGCCGTCGAAGGACCGACATATTTTATAGTATTTTTTTTTTTCTCTTTTAGATTCGCGTACTAATACGCTCAAATAAAGACCTTATACGCATGCGTAATTTCAGATCAACGAACATTTAAGAATAGACTTTCAAATAACACAACTTTTTGAAACTGTAGAGGGCGAATTTTTGGATAATGTTAATATTTTTGTTGCCTAGATGATACACACTAAAACAATACAATATACGAATATCTGTTTGTCTACCTTACTGATAAGAGTGTACATTTCTATTTTTCGTTGCGCTTGTTTGTAGTTAAGAACAAAGTTACACAAAGGGCTATCTGTGCTCTGCCCACCACGGGTATCGACCCTGGGTTCTAGCGTAGTAAGTCCGCCGACATACCGATGAGATTTCTCTTTGCGAAACTTAAAGTTTGAAGAATACTCACAACATATTTTTAAAAATTTTGAGCATGAAGAAGCGTTTAGAACATTTTATCAGTTTACAGGTTATACAAAACCTAGTAACTATTTAGAACATTTTACCAGTTTACAAGTTCTACAAAACCTAGTAACTATTTAGAACATTTTACCAGTTTACAAGTTCTACAAAACCTAGTAACTATTTAGAACATTTTACCAGTTTACAAGTTCTACAAAACCTAGTAACTATTTAGAACATTTTACC
>NW_013672450.1:12285-15477 GCF_000517525.1 Limulus polyphemus
GTTCCACCATCAATAAAACTTTTCCTTATGCTTATAAATCTTGTATTATATTAGTATAACATGCCTTTTTTACTCTTACTCAAGAATTCTCCCAGTTAGCAATATTTACTACCTTAGAAACGTTCATACAATACACAACACAACGTCTAACGACCAACTTTAAAACTGCAATGATTTCTTCGCTAACAATGTACTTTACAACTACAATGATTTATTCGCTAACAATGTACTTTAAAACTGCAATGATTTCTTTGCTAACAATGTAATTTAAAACTGCAGTGATTATTTCGCTAACAACGTACTTTACAAATGCAGTGATTTCTTCGCTAACAATGTACTTTAAAACTGCAATGATTTCTCAGTCTACAGTTGCTTTTATGTTTTGAATACCTGACTTATAAATTACACGATTTTATTTTGTAATTTTTTAAATTTAAGTCTGCTTTTTAATCCTACTTTGTGTTTCAGCTGTTGTATCGCGGTTACATTAATAACAAAAAAAATAAAAAATAATTCTATATATTCCTGCTAAATCTTTTTTTATCACCAGAGGGAGGATCTTTATCGGGCATGTAACATCGTCTGACTGCTATTAAATAAAATTTATAAGAGCTCAGCCGCTGTAAAAGGCTTAATGTCACACTAGTATAGAACGTTTAAACTGTGTCACGCAGAACTGCATGCAGCATGGATAATGTTTCAAAATTGCATAATATAGAGCGGCAAATATATAAATCTTATTTCACTTTAGAATAAAGACTCTGAATTTCTAAAGTATTGTTTAGTGACCCCTCGCGCATTATATATAATAATAACAATTAATAAAATATATTGATACCAGCTCATTGACTATGACAATTATCACTCTTTTTCTCTTTAATCCCTTTCTGTTTCTAACGGATTTTTGGACTTCTGAACACACACACACACCCATCTCCCCCAAACAAACAAAAAAAAATCGTTGTTTTGTAGTTCGTGCGTAGGACAAAAAAAGGCGGTTTAAACGTAATCTAGCATTGAAGAAGGAACAAATGTATGGTTATGGGCTTGTGTGAGATGCTGTGTTTAGGCTTAGCTACGAATTTCAGATTTATAATAACAACTACCGAACGTCAGATTCAGAAATATGGAACATTTAGTGTTGTTGTTGTTTTTTAAACGAAACTTCAGAACTATCGGAATTCTAAGTATTTCAAGAACTGAACGTAGAGAAAACGTTGTGGCCAAATATTCAGTAGTGCAGATAGATATCACATTAAATTAAACTAGTTAAAAAACATGATGGCTAATACAATGGATATTATTTAGATAATAATAATAATAAAACATATTGGGAATTTAATACTACACTATGTATTAATGACTAACAATGGCGATAATGTTGAGAAACAATACACACTGAGTATTAGCTCTGCACGTTAATTTCATGACTAATGATGGTGGTTATGTTGAGAACAAGACATACTGAGTATTAGTTCTGTATGTTAATTTCATGACTAATGATGGTGGTTATGTGGAGAACAAGACATACTGAGTATTAACTCTACACGTTAAATTCATGACTAATGATGGTGGTCATGTTGAGAACAAGACATATTGAGTATTAGCTCTGCATATTAATTTCATGACTAATGATGGTGGTCATGTGGAAAACAAGACACACTGAGTATTAGCTCTGCATGTTAATTTCATGACTAATGATGGTAGTCATGTGGAGAACAAGACATACTGAGTATTAGCTCTGCATGTTAATTTCATGACTAATGATGGTGGTCATGTTGAAAACAAGACATACTGAGTATTAGCTCTGCATGTTAATTTCATGACTAATGATGATGGTCATGTGGAGAACAAGGCATACTGAGTATTAGCTCTGCATGTTAACTTGATGAAGAACAATGGTGGTTATGTTGAGAACAGGTCATCATGAGAATCAGCTTAGCATGTAATTTGATGACTAACGATGTTGGCCATGTTAACAACGAACATCATATACCATTACTGATTGAAGGAGAGGTAATTAGGTGAATTAAGCCCAAAGTTTACACAAGAATCCCTTCTGTAGAACATCAAAAACAATATTCAAATATAGAAAACAAAGAGCATACAAAAACAATGTATGAGAGACATACTACAAGATAACAAAAATAACTTCACCTTCATTTCTGCGTAAAAACAAAACAAAAAACAAAAGACAGACAACTCGACGAAAATGTTCTATTGTTCGCTTTATCTCCTCGCGTTTATCGTTTCTCTTTGACGGATATTTTTATCAGTACTTAGCTTCATCGTCTCGGACTTGGGAATCTGTAGTTCTAACGATTCTTACAAGCTGTTGGTTTGTCCGTTCAGTGGAGCCTGCGGTGTTCTTCTCGTATTGATTAGATCTCTGACACAGCCTTCCACTTGGCAAGTCTTCCTTCTACGTTCGTGGCACGGGCTGTTGCGCTGGTTTATCCCCCCTCTCCACCGTCACCATCTATACAGCGCCGAAAAAAATTCCTTTCCCCCTTCTCTAACCCCCTGAATACCTGTCACCAAGACCATCGTTTGTTAGCTGCCTTCATAAGCTCCCCCCCTCTCCCTCCTCCGCCTCCAGACAACCCTAAAACAATGACAGTATGGTTTATAAGCTCTCGTCCTTTTGTCGTAGACAATGCCCACGTAGTTCTTAGTTATCTGTCGCGTTAATCAGTGAGCAACATGGCGGACTACAACACACGACGTAGGCCTACATCTCTACACCCAATTGATATACTGTATCAGAGTACGGATGTAGGCTACTTGTCCCCGCGAGCTATGGACCCCCTAGCGGGTTCTGCTCGGTCTGAAGACCGGCGCCAGTACCGTTATCAGTTTCAGTGAACGGACGAGTTGTCACCTGCCTCCCTCTCTGACTTAAGTAGCATGCGAATCCCGGGCTACATCAACTCGTATTGCTAATTACCAACAAGTCCAGGGAATATGGGATAATTTTCTCCTTTTTTTCCCCGTGGGCCCCATTGAGGTCGCTTATTTTTTTCGACATATCTTGTATTTAAGACATATTTTCTGAAGTCAAAGTATTCACGTTTTACGTACATATTAAGCTACCTATTAATCAAATATAAAAGTAAACCGAATAATGTGCATTGCTGATTAAATATACAGTTTAGACGTTCTTACTTATACACGTTTGTTTGTTTGTTTGTT
>NW_013672450.1:15677-20941 GCF_000517525.1 Limulus polyphemus
GTAACCCGGTTTCTAGCGTTGTAGATCCGCAGATATACCGCTGTGCCATTGTGGGGGGGGGGCGTTTTTTATACAGATTAAAAAGCATTGTTGCATTCGTTAGGTAACCTCACTGTAACGATATTATTGGCCATAAATCCAATAATATTTCACGAGATTCGGCCAGCTTAGGAGATCTGGGTTAGTCCTAAATTCATATACTAAACTAACAATGTAAAATAATCTTTTATAATAAAATAATAATAATAAGAAGAAGAAGAACAAAAAATAAAATTCACACAATAGCTATAATATTTCTTATTTAGAAATGAGGAGAGTAAAATTATTTATATATTTTTTGGGGGTGGAGTGGTAATTCCATTTACCTGGTCGTTTTTATTCTATTCCTTTGTAAAATCCAGACTTTATACACAAATCTTCCACAACGTTTGTCGTTAGTTTCTGTAAATATTATGTACGTATATATATATATATTATAGCCAATAACTGTAATTTAGATAAAATGTTATGTAAATGTATATTGTAACCAATAAATCGTAAGACGGAACGTTATACAAGTGTGTATCCAGCCAACAAACCCCAGAAGTGCCCTTTTACTCAGTCATAAAAAACGTTCACAACCAGAGGCAACCTCATAATCTCTCCTAAACCCCCGAAAAAAAAAAAGGCATATCTTCCATTCAATGCTTGAAAAGTGTATTTTCTGTCACTGGGTCCCCTGCCCTTGCAACTTGCGGGTCGCGAATTTGAATCCCTTTACTGAACATGGTCACCCTTTCAGCCGTAAGGACGTTATAATGTGATAGTCAATCACACTTTTCGTTGGTAAAATGGTAGCCCAAGAGTTGGCGGTGGGTGGTGTTGACTAGCTACCTTTCCTCTAGTCTATCACAGTTAAATCAAGGATAGCCAGCGCAGATAGTCGTCGGGTAGCTTTGCACGAAATTCCAAAACGAACAAACAAATGGTTTTGGCACAATAATACTAAATAACAAACAACAGATAATTTATGAAACGTTATTTACGTTGATGATACTCAACGAATAACAAACTTTTGGCTGAATTTCACTTGATTTTAATTCATACTGTTGTAATACGAATTAGGTTTAGTGTGGGTGAAAAAAAAAAGATTTGAAAATTACGATTTTCAATTCTAAGGACCCTGAGATTTGTTCTATAAAGTTGTTACAATATTCTGTGATTAAAAAGAGAAAATTATCTCTGAAGGTATAAAAAAAAACAACAACACAAAACAAATCCATTCATAAGAAACAGCTTCTGACAATTTTACAGGTTTAGGCCATTTTTGTCATAAAGGGGGCCCGGCATGGCCAAGGTGGTTAGGGTGTTCGTCTCTCAATCTGCGGAATCACCGTCCCACCAAACATGCCCGCCCTTTCAGCCGTGGGGGCGTTATAATGTGACGGCCAATCCCACTATTCGTTGGTAAAATGGTAGCCCAAGAGTTGGCGGTGGGTGGTCATGACTAGCTGCCTTCCCTCTAGTCTTTCACTGCTAAATTAGTGACGGCTAGAGCAGATAGCCCTCGCGTAGCTTTGCAAGAAATTCAAACCAAACCAAATCCTGGCGACCAGAAGGATGGCTTATCCGCAAGACACCAGAACTTGCATAGTTCAGCTTACGTAATATCTTAAGTACAATGCTCCCCTTAACCCCCATCTTTGACATGAAGACATCCGTTCCTGGGGTGTATCTATAAGTAGTTAGGAATGTCGTTCAAATCATAGTCAAACTTAACTGTTATAACGTTGGTTATGATCCTAAACGTTTTGTTTATCGTCATTCCATACCGATCATTATAAACACTCACATCTATCATTACAGTTTCGTGACTAGGAGTGTTTCATTAATCTAAACTTTAGACATTTGAAAATATTAAATAACGACAAACCGTTGTGGTTATTCTCTAAGCAAACAAACAAAGAAAAAATTTCCAAATAGTTAAAAACGTTTTTTTTCCTTCTGTTTATGTGGTTATCCTCTAAGAAAACAAACAAAAAAATTCCAAATATTTAAAAAACGTTTTTTTTCAGTTTATGTGGTTATCCTCTAAGGTTCTAAACAAATAAACAAACAAAAACTTTCCAAATAGTTAAAAAAGTGTTGTTTTTTTCTGTTTATGTGGTTATCTTCTAAGCAACCAAACAAACAAAAAATTTCCAAATAGTTAAAAAACGTTTTTTTCTTCTGTTTATGTGGTTATCCTCTAAGCAAACAAACAAACAACAAATTTTCAAATAGTTAAAAAGCGTTTTTTTTTTTCAAACCGTTGTGGTTATCTCCTAAGCAAACCAACAAACAAACAAATAAAAAATTTCCAAATAGTTAAAAACGTTTTTTTTCCTGCTTATTTTTTATCTTCCGAAAAAAAAAGTATTCTTCAATTATGAGAGTGCCATCAAAGTTCATCTACTTGAGGTAATTTTAGAATTAAGTTTCAAAGGTTTACATTAACAGGTGAGCTGATTCGTAACTACACTTTAAACAAAGCTTTGCTCATCCCTTCTATTTAAAGATTCTTAATTCATAAAGTAAAAAAAATAATGGAACACATCGATAATTCTAGGGTTATAAACAAGCCTTTATAATATTTCAACTAAAGGTTTGGTTTGAATTGCGCGCAAAGCTACTCCAGAGCTATCCGCGCTAGCCGTTCCTAATTTAGCAGTGATAGACAAGAGTGAAGGTAGCTAGTCAACACCACCCACCGCCAACTCTTGAGCTACTCTTTTACCAACGAATAGTGGGAGTGACCATCACATTATAACGCCACTACGGCTGAAAGAGCGAGAATGTTCGGTGGGACGGGAACTCGAACCCGCGACCCGAAGATTGCGAGTCGAGCGCCCTAACCAGACCGTCTTCAACTCAAATCACGTAAGCTTGTGGTTCAAGGATAAGCTAATGTTCGAGGTTTGATCCCTGTATGTATTGACCATAGGACAGGTAGCCCATTAAGAATCTTTACGTTTAAACAAACATGTTCTCCCGAACATAAGATACGTATAGTACATTCTAACTGTTGTTTAAAATGCTGTGGGTTACGTATCATTTGCATAGCACGCCCACCCTCAATTCAACCTTACTTGGGAGTATCACACACACACACACACACACACAACAGACGCAGAAACAAAAATACTTATACTAGACACACTTTGGTTTACGAAAGACAATCCCATAGATTTGACATGATTACAGAGCTTTCTCGTTGCATTGAGAACAAGTTAAAAGCTCTTAAAGATGCAGAATGTGACAGCGGTATATCTGTTTTTGAAAAAAAACCCCATTCTGACAACCGATTCATCAGGTGGACAGACGGAACCGGCGCCACCAACCTACTGATCATGCGGTTCCCAAACAGGCTTTAGACTAAAGTCGGTCTCAACAGACCAATACACCAAGAGAATACTACAAATCACGGTTTATTTGTTGAGACTGTAACAATCACACGCTGACACCTTCGAACTCACGTGAGTAGTTAAGAGAAGGACTACTACTGTCATTTGTGATGTCCAGAAGAAACCCCCAATGTTGTCAGTTTCAAGTGCCACATTATTATCACCGGCCACTTCTCTTGAACTGACCGAATGTAATCACTGCAAATTTGGTTTGTTTTACGAGTGGTCAACAGTGTTTATTTTCACCTAATGTGTGTAACAGTGGTACGAAGTCAGTCGCATTATGCTGATACTTGGCTTACTGGTCAATCCCACTATTCGTTGGTAAAAGAGTAGCCCAAGAGTTGGCGGTGGGTGGTGATGACTAGCTGCCTTCCCTCTAGTCTTACACTGCTAAATTAGGGACGGCTAGCGCAGATAGCCCTCGTGTAGCTTTGCGCGAAATTAAAAAAAACAAACGAACAACTTTCTACCCTCTGAAAGTTACAATTAGGCTTACGTTGCCGAAAACTGTTTTTAAGCATTTATCTCAATACTTAATGATTTCGCGGTTAACTGTTTCGTAGTTTAGTTAAAACGTTTCAGGATCTACTGGCCTATTCAACAATAAAAGCCAACACAGGTTTTAATATTTTAATATCAGGTGAAACAAGTGAAATTATCAAATTCGACACATTGGGCAATCATAATAACCCCTCCATCGGTAGAAGGATTTACGGTATTAAAACTAGACACTGGTCACGTCTCTTTAATTTCTCTGTACGTGATCCGTGTGGACATATTGCTATTCAACTTAGCACAGAACACTTCTCAATCAGTCAGTAAATCGATCGATTCAAGTAATTGTGAACTTACGTATCCATGCGTGTCCGAGATGTTGTTGGTCAGCTTCAGCTTGTGGAAGGACACGACCTTCTGCATCCACTGTTCTCCAGTACTAGGAGAGTCTGGATGTATGTACATCCTTTTGGGCATCTCGGGGTCAGCTTTTCCGGCCACCATCCACCGACTGTTATGAAATTTGTATCTACAATCATCGGCTGCTACTATGTCCATTAGGAAAATGTACTTGGCCTTCTTGTCCAGTCCTGATACTCGGACCTTGTATCCGGGAAACATTCGCCTGAGAAGAAGAAGAAGAACCGTTTATAGTCAACAATCGAGATTAAAGAAACAAAAGTAAATTAACTGGTATAGAAACTACAGTCAAGGAACTTGTATAGAAACAACAGGCAAGGAAGTGGTATAGAAACTACAGTCAAGGAACTGGTATAGAAACTACAGTCAAGGAACTTGTATAGAAACAACAGTCAAGGAACTGGTATAGAAACTATAGTCAAGGAAGTGGTATAGAAACTATAGTCAAGGAACTGGTATAGAAACTACAATTCAAGGAACTGGTATAGAAACTAGAACCAAGAAACTGGTATAGAAACTACAGTCAAGGAACTGGTATAGAAACTACAGTCAAGTACCTTGTATAGAAACAACAGTCAAGGAACTGGTATAGAAACTACAGTCAAAGAACTGGTATAGAAACTACATCCAAGAAACTGGTATAGAAAATACAGTCAAAGAACTGGTATAGAAATTACAGTCAAGGAACTGGTATAGAAACTACAGTCAAGAACTGGTATAGAAACTATAGTCAAGGAATTGGTATAGAAACTACAGTCAAGGAACTGGTATAGAAACTAAAGTCAATGAAGTGTTAGCGGAACTACAACCTAGATCTTGTCAAGAAATTAGAACCAATGACCTGGTATAGAAACTACAACCAAGGAACTGGTATAGAAACTTAAGAAAATTAACTGGCATAGAAACTACTGTAAATGAGTTGGT
>NW_013672450.1:21705-24750 GCF_000517525.1 Limulus polyphemus
ACAGTCAAGGAGCTGGTATAGAAACTACAGTCAAGGAGCTGGTATAGAAACTAGAACCAAGAAACTGGTATAGAAATTTAAGTAAATTAACTGGCATAGAAACTGCAGTCAAGAAACTGGTATAAAAACTACAATCAAACAACTGGTATAGAAGCTACAGCCAGGGAACTGGTATAGAAACTAAAGTCAATGAAGTGTTAGCGGAACTACAACCTAGATCTTGTCAAGAAATTAGAACCAATGACCTGGTATAGAAACTACAACCAAGGAACTGGTATAGAAACTTAAGAAAATTAACTGGCATAGAAACTACTGTAAATGAGTTGGTATAGAAAATACAGCCAACGAACTCGTAAAGAATCTTCATGCATTTAAATTCGTTTTCTGATGTTATGAAACACTGTGCGAAGTAACAAGCAAATAAATATATTTCTGTATGATGTATATTTATATATAAAAAGAAATACATCCTAGAATGTATAGGAATAGCGTTAAATTTAACTGTCATTTCAGCTGTATTTAACCTCTTGAAATCGGTCGCAGGTTAACTTACTTTAAAAAAACCAAAAAAAAACCCACAATGAACTTATCCGCTGTGTCCACCGCGGAAAATCGAATCTCGGATTTTAGCGTTGTAAGTAACGTAGCCTTACCGCTGTCACACTGGGGGACCGTAGATTAACATCCGTTGGTTTAGTGTCTCGAATAACTAAGGCTATCTTCCCAAAGCGTTACATATACACTATACAACAGTCATTGGACCAACGTATCTTCTCCAATTAGAATAACTACATACCTAATATGTCATAAAAAATAGTTATCTTTTTTTAGAGCTTTTTTTTGTCGATTTTTTTCTCATCGGCTTATGCGCAAGGCTTTACAAAAAAAAAAGTAAAAAACGAGGGGATTTTCTCTATTAATGCTAAACACGTAGGACCCCTTATGCTAAAAACTCCTAAAATCGACTCAAGGTGTAGAAAAGCCTGAATATTTTATCTACTTGAGGATAACATCTTTGGCATCTTTTAGAACAAGTCAGTTCAGTAATTAGTGTTTGTAAAATGGATACGTTTTTATTTGATAGATGTCCCCTCCTGTACGTGGTTCAAACAAACTACTTGAACAAACCATGCTTCAGTACTAAATGAGAAGCCCTCATACGTCTTAATGCTCCTGTTCACTTATATTTAACGACTCCTCAAATACAAACTCCTGGTGGAGCAGCGTTAAAATCCGGGGTTTAACTCCCCGCGGTGGATAGAGGCGCTAAAAACAAATAAAATCCTCAGATTCAAATTTTTGTCTTTTCAAGGAATCATCCCAGTTCTTCCACAACTGCCGATGTATTTCTCCCCTTTTATAGTTTATAATATAACTTATATTTTATTGGTTAAAAAAACTAGTCATACATAAAAAGGTCAGAGTAAAGAAATAAGATATATATACACAATATTTTACAACAATAAATCTTCTCTCTCTGTTCGTCTGTCTATCTATAAACATATCTTCACATCTACGTATTCAGAAACTGCTTCTCTATTAAATAATCTGTACCACCCTCACACATGGAGGTTTACACGGTTTTACTTTACAACTACGACATATCAATATGTATGTTTTATGTGTATTGTTAAAAGAGAACAGCTTTATGTAGTATACTGATAAGTGTTTATATTTTTAATACACTGTGTGAGATGTTGTCATGATACTAAGGAAGTAACACACGTTAAAGTAAATACGATGTATTCCCTTTGTGACTTGTAGTACAGTACAGAAACAACGTGTAACTAAGAATTTAACACCAAGTCTTCATCTCGTGACTTGTAGTACAGTACAGAACAGAAACAACATGAAACTAAGAATTTAACAGCAAGTCTTCACCCTGTGATTTGTAGTACAGTACAAAAACAACATGTTATTAATGTCTTAACACCAAGTCTTCACCTTGTGACTTGTAGTACAGTACAGAAACAGCATGTAACTAAGGGCTTAACACCAAGTCTTCACCTTGTAACTTGTAGTACAGTACAAAAACAACATGTAATTAATGTCTTAACACCAAGTCTTCACCTTGTGACTTGTAGTACAGTACAAAAACAGCATGTAACTAAGGGCTTAACACCAAGTCTTTACCTTGTGACTTGTAGTACAGTACAGAAACAACATGAAACTAAGGGCTTAACACCATATCTTCACCTTGTGATTTGTAGTACAGTACAGAAACAGCATGTAACTAAGGGCTTAACACCAAGTCTTCACCTTGTGATTTGCAGTACAGTACAAAAACAACATGTAACTAAGGGCTTAACACCAAGTCTTTACCTTGTGATTTGTAGTACAGTACAGAAACAGCATGTAACTAAGGGCTTAACACCAAGTCTTCACCTCGTGAATTGCAACATGAAACTGGGGATCTAACATTGCACCTTTGCTCTGTTAATCAGAATAAGAAGGTCTATATTATAAGTGGTGTAGGTTATTAGAATATTAGAACTACAAGGAAACCAACGTTTGGTATTTAAGTATTTTTATTTTTACCGCTAGGGCACTGTGATACGGTTTCTAAATATATTAACAAAAATTAAACATAAATTCATTACTTGCTCAAAAAACTGTCTCTAATTCAACTAATTAATCTTACCTGCCGATCAGAGAGAAAAACTAAAAATCCCCCTGGTAATGAGTATATATAGCTAATTAACTATGTTAATGCTCTTTCTACGGGCTCAATGATCTGTTCTTTCAGTGCAAACAGCGACTTGGAAAAGTTTTAAATTTGTATTTGGATACACATGATTAAATTGTCCTTTGAGGTGATCACAACTTTATCATTATCATGATGAAAAATCAGAGTTATACAGCTTCTTCTTTCGTGCGATCATCTTGCCTGTGGACGAGTCATGACGATGACTCTACAATGTAAACATGGCCAGTCTTTGAAAATAAAGAGCCCATCACATCAAGAAGCAATTAGATGTTGGCCTAATGTAGCAGGAAAAGAAAACATAGAGGACAGAAATGATTAAAGTCAGATATATGGTAATT
>NW_013672450.1:25627-27156 GCF_000517525.1 Limulus polyphemus
TTTTCACGACCGAGGATCCAAGCTGGTATTTTTCAGGACTCAGAATCAAAGCCCTTATTTTTCACGACCGAGAATCAAAGCTGGTATTTTTCAGGACTCAGAATCAAAGCCCTTATTTTTCACACATTTTTCACGACCTAGAATCAAATCCGATATATCCTGAGCACAATAGACGAGGGCTTTATGAACAGAACTACAAGAGTTAACCCCACAATTCTTATTAGTAAAGTACTTTTTTTCTCTACTTTTTTTGTGGTAAATAACATCCTAAGCCTTTTGGATCTATTGCTTCACGTTTACCAATACAGGAGTAGTAAGTTATTTTCTTTTCGTTTCTAAGGGTACCTGCCCTCTCCCCCCATACGTTTGGACTTCTTACATACTTTAAACTCTGATGTGAACGCCCCTTATGTTTGCACATAAAATATTGTGATACGAATTTCAGATTTCAAACTTTTCATCATGATATGAAGGATTTAGATGGCATACAAATTGCGTTACTGTTCAAACACTCCAGAACAAGCTTAAAAGGTTGGTTGCTAAGAAAAATCAAGTAACCGTAATGAAACATGGAGAGAGTTTGGTGTGAAGATTAGGTGGAAACATGGAGAGAGTTTGGTGTGAAGATTGGGTAGAAACATGGAGAGAGTTTGGTGTGAAGATTGGGTAGAAACATGAAAGAGTTTGGTGTAAAGATTGGGCGGAAACAAGAAGAGAGTTTGGTGTGAAGATTGGGTGGAAACATGGAGAGAGTTTGGTGTGAAGATTGGGTAGAAAAATGAAGAGAGTTTGGTGTAAAGATTGGGTGGAAACAAAAAGAGAGTTTGGTGTGAAGATTGGGTGGAAACATGGAGAGAGTTTGGTGTGAAGATTGGGTGGAAACAAGAAGAGAGTTTGGTGTAAAGATTGGGTGGAAACATGGAGAGAGTTTGGTGTGAAGATTAGGTGGAAACATGGAGAGAGATTGGTGTAAAGATTGGGTGGAAACATGGAGAGAGTTTGGTGTGAAGATTGGGTGGAAACATGAAGTAAAACTATAAATTACATGTCGTTAAAAACACAGACAATTAAGAAACAGCAGACACTAAGTAATTTCGAGGTGGAAGAAGGAATTAAAACTGTAACAATAAATATAAATGAAACAAAAATGCAGCACAGGAATGAAGATACTTCAGTAACACAAGAAAAAGTAGGAGACATTCAGAAGGTGATAAATTTATAACAACAACTTAGTGGTACAGAGATGAAGATACTTCAGTAACACAAGAAAAGGTAGGAGACATTCAGAATGTGATAAATTTATAACAACAACTTAGTGATACAGAGATGAAGATACTTCAGTAACACAAGAAAAGGTAGGAGACATTCAGAATGTGATAAATTTATAACAATAACTTAGTGGTACAGAGATGAAGATACTTCAGTAACACAAGAAAAGGTAGGATACATTCAGAAGGTGATAAATTTATAACAATAACTTAGTGGTACAGAGATGAAGATACTTCAGTAACACAAGAAAAGGTAGGATA
>NW_013672450.1:27166-28644 GCF_000517525.1 Limulus polyphemus
ATACAGTTTAACAGACACTACCGTTTACATCAACAGACAGATTGACAAACACACAAGGGTAACGAACAGATACAGTTTAACAGACACTACCGTTTACATCAACAGACAGATTGACAAACACACAAGGGTAACGAACAGATACAGTTTTATAGACACTACCGTTTAAAACTACAGACAGATTGACAAACACACAAGGGTAAAGAACAGATACAGTTTAACCTGTATCTGTTCGTTACCCTTGTGTGTTTGTCAATCTGTCTGTTGATGTAAACGGTAGTGTCTATAAAACTGTATCTGTTCTTTACCCTTGTGTGTTTGTCAATCTGTCTGTTGATGTAAACGGTAGTATCTATAAAACTGTATCTGTTCGTTACCCTTGTGTGTTTGTCAATCTGTCTGTTGATGTAAACGGTAGTGTCTATCTATAAAACCGTATCTGTTCGTTACCCTTGTGTGTTTGTCAATCTGTCTGTTGATGTAAACGGTAGTATCTATAAAACTGTATCTGTTCTTTACCCCTGTGTGTTTGTCAATCTGTCTGTTGATGTTAACGGTAGTATCTATAAAACTGTATCTGTTCTTTACCCTTGTGTGTTTGTCAATCTGTCTGTCGTTTTAAACGGTAGTGTCTATAAAACTGTATCTGTTCGTTACCCTTGTGTGCTTGTCAATCTGTCTGTTGATGTAAACGGTAGTGTCTATAAAAGTTGATGTAAACGGTAGTCTTTTCTCCAAAAAAGTCGAGAAGATCCTGTAATTATTTCATGACGAAAATCGATATAGACCGATGTAACAATTAAATTTCACAGTGATATAGAGGACTACAGATGATCCAGATTCCAGGTACGAATAAAAAAAAAGTGCTTAATATGGAGTTAAAAAGACGCACGTGGATTTTTCCTTACGTGTATGTCTTACATTAAGGAGTTATTCAAAATATCCTTATGCGTACAAGTCCACCATTGGATATCATTCGCACGACCTAGCGCTTGGCATACTCTTGTGTAAAAAATCTTACATCTGGCTACATACAATATACGGGGTTTTTTATATGATCCAATTATTGATATCTTTGTCAGTACGCTACTCTCCCAAAACAATGTATGGATTATGAAATAGTTTGAAAACCTCTTAACTTTGCTTTTAACTCAAATGTTTATCATCGCATCTGTCCAGTATTTATCCAAGTTGTGTGTTTGTCAATCTGTCTGTTGATGTAAACGGTAGTGTCTATAAAACTGTATCTGTTCGTTACCCTTGTGAGTTTGTCAATCTGTCTGTTGATGTAAACGGTAGTGTCTATAAAACTGTATCTGTTCGTTACCCTTGTGTGTTTGTCAATCTGTCTGTTAAACTGTATCTGTTCTTTACCCTTGTGTGTTTGCCAATCTGTCTTCTTCATCTCTGTACCACTAAGTTGTTGTTATAAATTTATCACCTTCTGAATGTCTCCTACCTTTTCTTGTGTTACTGAAGTA
>NW_013672450.1:29502-30751 GCF_000517525.1 Limulus polyphemus
ATCTATAAAACTGTATCTGTTCGTTACCCTTGTGTGTTTGTCAATCTGTCTGTTGATGTACACGGTAGTATCTATAAAACTGTATCTGTTCGTTACCCTTGTGTGTTTGTCAATCTGTCTGTTGATGTAAACGGTAGTGTCTATAAAACTGTATCTGTTTGTTACCCTTGTGTGTTTGTCAGTGTCTGTTTTCTTAAACGGATAACCCTACCACATGTTAACACGTATATTTGACTCTCTATCTATCTACAATATAACGGATAACCCTACCACATGTTAACACGTATATTTGACTCTCTATCTATCTATAATATAACGGATAACCCTATCACATGTTAACACGTCTATTTAACTCTCTATCTATCTATAATATAACGGATAACCCTATCACACGTTAATACGTATATTTAACTCTCTATCTATCTATAATATAACGGATAACCCTATCACACGTTAACACGTCTATTTAACTCTCTATCTATCTATAATATAACGGAAGGAATACAAGAGATATATAGACGATGTGAAGGACTTCAGTTCAAGATTTTAAAAATGAACAATGTAAACGTGTATCTGGATCAGATAGTATAACGTGTATCTGGATCAGATAGTATAACGTGTATCTGGATCAGATAGTATAACGTGTATCTGGATCAGATAGTATAACGTGTATCTGGATCAGATAGTATAACGTGTATCTGGATCAGATAGTATAACGTGTATCTGGATCAGATAGTATAACGTGTATCTGGATCAGATAGTATAACGTGTATCTGGATCAGATAGTATAACGTGTATCTGGATCAGATAGTATAGCTGAATGCAGAAAAAACACGGAGGTTCCAAAGACTGCGAGTAGGGGAAAGTGTCCCTTGCAAATGGTTGTACCTGTCTACAATTATACATATATACCAATATTTGTATATTTGTGTTAGAGCAAAGCCACCCAAAGACTGCGAGTAGAGGAAAGTGTCCCTTGCAAATGGTTGTACCTGTCTACAATTATACATATATACCAATATTTGTATATTTGTGTTAGAGCAAAGCCACCCAAAGGCTGCGAGTAGAGGAAAGTGTCCCTTGCAAATGGTTGTACCTGTCTACAATTATACATATATATATACCAATATTTGTATATTTGTGTTACAGCAAAGTCACCCAAAGACTGCGAGTAGAGGAAAGTGTCCCTTGCAAATGGTTGTACCTGTCTACAATTATACATATATACCAATATTTGTATATTTGTGTT
>NW_013672450.1:31472-35941 GCF_000517525.1 Limulus polyphemus
ATAGGCGGACTACAAACATACCAATGCTACCTATTTTTCAAAAATCCACGTTCTTGAAAAAACGACATGACAAATCGCCATTTCACGCCCGGTTGATTGAGGTGTCAATTGCAATCCATATCAATATTCTGAATACATATTTTAATGATACAGTTGGCTTCGGATATCACCTGCGATTAAGCAATCTGGATTCTTCCAAATAAACTCTCACCGACCAGAATATTTTATAACACCTACACACAATAGGAAGAAACATACCGAAGCGAGTGCCCCCTGCATCTAATCACAGTAATTACTATCGGCTTTTTTTTTTTCTCCCTCACAAGGAAAAAAAAAAAGACACGCTACGACAAGAAAATAACGGAAAACTACCGGTTTGTTATCCACCTTTTTTGTCAGCTGAGAAGAAAAAAAAATGAAGTAATACACTACAGAAGGCGTTAAGTACTTCCGCTTGCCGACACAACTAAATGATACACTTACCATAAATGGTGAGTCGACGTCAATTGTCACTTTGTAAAAAAAAAGGGAAGCCAGACAGTTAGATATCTTGTCGAACCATACTATTAGAGGAATCACGATTTACTTGGTAGAGTGAGAGTGGACTACGAAAAGAAACCTTGCTGAAACGGCTTATTGCTTTCTCTCACGTTGATTAGTAGGCTGACAAAAACAGAACTTAACAAGGCATTTATTTGTAAAGATCGAGAGCATGGTTTGTCTGTCTTCATTCTCGTGCTCAGTAACTATGGATACAAAATTGTATTGATGCTGAGCCGCTGGTGAGGTTTAAGACGCGTGATGCTCTAGGCCTGAAGAAACCAGTTACTCTTGTTTGAATTTAAAGGTATATTTGTCCTTGTTTTTGCCGATGCAAGGGTATTAATTTAATATACAGTTTCTATATGAGCTTTTACGTTAAATTATAATTTTTCTTCTTCTATCTATGTTTTAATATATTCTCACGTGAAGTTGAATATATATATAAGACATTGAAATAACATATTTTAACATATTCTACGCATAAGTTCGCTTGTACGTGTAGTTTGTGCTCTGCTTATGTTTGTTTGTACGTGTCGAAGCTCAAAGCTACAAAATGGGCTATCCGTATTTTACCCACCAATGGATATTGAAACCCGGTTCATGGACTTACAACGCTAAAATCCGAGGTTCGATCCCCCCCGCGGTGAACAGAGCAAATATAGTCCACTGCGTAGTATTGCGCTAAAACAAACAATCGTATGCTTATATTGTTTGCACAGACAGTGTAAACAGACGTTTATTATAGATTTATTTATTATTTATTACTGTCTAACTCTGATACCTAAGATATAAGAGTTAGTGTTTAATACGGAATGTAGCTATAAATATTCATTTGTAATATTACATAAATATTAACCAATGCAAAAGTTTCTGAAAAAAAAAATTCATAAGAAAATTTTATCATTCATTTAACATTTTTAAAAGTGTGATATAATATCTGTTCTTTATCTGACTGTGGTCTGTATCTGTGATTGACAAGTAATTTTTCAACTGAAAATTATATTTGGCCTTCTTGATGTAATGAAAAATGTGTTCACTAGGTGTACAGCTCGATCGAACCCCGGATTTTAGCGTTGTAAGTCTGGAAACTTAACTGTCCCACCAGATGTTCAACAAATGAGGTTTTACTAAGTATGACTTTTAGAATACGTTATTCCATCTAACAAAAGTTCCCAGTACTTTAAAAAATAAATAATAATAAAATAAAACGAGTATTTCTATTTGTGTATTTTGCACCAAAACCAAGAAGATGTACTGTATGAAAGGCTGCAAATGTCACTAACGTATATGAAAGTTGATTTATGTGGTTATAAGTACATAATAGATGTGATGATGTTACGAGTGGCTGCCTTTGTACTCGACGCGTGTTCAATTTAGGTTTACACGAAACCTCAGTCACAAAGCTACATGGCTCAGTAAATAATTACTTCCAAAGACACAAAGCTTTATTCTAGGCAATGTTGTATATGTACGTACTTGATTTATTTGAAAAGGCTGCTTTTCAGGCAAAATTGTATTTACGATTGTTGGTGTAAAGCACAGCAAGTGTAGTTTATGTCTGTTGGTGTAAAGCACAGCAAGTGTAGTTTATGATTGTTGGTGTAAAGCACAGCAAGTGAAGTTTATTATTGTTGGTGTAAAGCACAGCAAGTGTAGTTTATGTCTGTTGGTGTAAAGCACAGCAAGTGTAGTTTATGATTGTTGGTGTAAAGCACAGCAAGTGAAGTTTATTATTGTTGGTGTAAAGCACAGCAAATGTAGTTTATGTCTGTTGGTGTAAAGCACAGCAAGTGTAGTTTATGATTGTTGGTGTAAAGCACAGCAAGTGAAGTTTATTATTGTTGGTGTAAAGCACAGCAAATGTAGTTTATGATTGTTGGTGTAAAGCACAGCAAGTGTAGTTTATGATTGTTGGTGTAAAGGACAGCAAGTGTAGTTTATGATTGTTAATCGAACGGTTAATCATGACCGGAAGGAGAAATGTGGTTTTTCTTAATGCAAAGCTAAACATTAAGCTATTTGTCCACCGCGAGGAATCGAACCCCGGATTTTAGCATTGTAAGTCCGTAAACGTACCGGTGACCCACCGGCGTAGACATGTGTAGTGTAAACTTTAGAACGTATTGCTAACGTGGAAAGTATATACGTGCATGTGTATATATATATATATATATATTTAATTATATTTATATATAAACACACACACACACATATAGTATATTTAAAGTGTGTGTGTGTGTGTGTGTATGACCATTCACAAAGTGATTATGGTTAAGATATTTTTATTCCTATAGTAATTGTTTTCTCTGTGTAAAGCCTGTTTGATTGTGTACAATAATAAAAAGCCTATGTATTTATCTACAGTTAAATATGTTTCTAAGAACGTGACATCCAGTTATAGTAGGTAATATTTCATTGAGATCTAATAGCCACTGAAAGTTACATATGTTTTCATCCTAACACTACTAAATACCTATATACATAGTGTAAAATCTATGGCTTGTTACACTTTCACAAACTGTCTTACATTAAAATTATAAATATATATAATAACCATCGGCAGAATGTCTGGTTCCCGACCAGTATCTTGTGTGTATTATATTTTGGTATGTTAACAAGTATAGAACCTCTATTTTAAACAAAAAAAAATTTTTTTTGAAATGGTGACCTTGACCTTTTAACCCCAAAATCAACTGGGTTTCTAGGCATTCCCAAGGGAAGCTAACTGTGATGTTTGATTAAAATCTGTTGTTTAGAACTACAGTTATCGTGCGGTAAGTAGAAGTCTTCAGACGGATGGGCGGACAACGTCATCGCCATGTGCTCTCCCCCACCCCCTCCATCTTTTCAGTTGGAAGGAAAATAACAATGCACATAACCCTAAATGTTAATAACGTGTTATCCTTGTAACCCATGCGCATAACCCTAAATGTTAATAACGTTTTATCCTGGTAACGTATGCGCATAACCCTAAATGTTAATAACGTGTTATCCTTGTAACCCATGCGCATAACCCTAAATGTTGTTACAAGGATAACACGTTATTGTGTCGTTATACGGTATTTGACATCAGAATTGCTGACGGGTCCATGTTTTTAAACTGTTTATGCACCATACTGCTGACGGGTCCATGTTTTTTAAACTGTTTATGCACCATACTGCTGACGGGTCCATGTTTTTAAACTGTTTATGCACCATACTGCTGACGGGTCCATCTTTTTAAACTGTTTATGCACCATACTGCTGACGGGTCCATGTTTCTAAACTGTTTATGCACCGTATTGCTGATAGGTCTGTGCCTATATTGGTTTGGTCCTTAACTATATATGAAACGTACGAAAAAGTTTCAATCAAAAAATTCATCAATACTACAGGTAATCTCACTAATTGCTGCTAGAAAAATTAGTGATTTGTAGTGAACGTCGTGACAGGAAGAAAAAACAAAACAAATCACTCAGTATGGTACAACATGAGGACCCCATCTGTACTAAACTAGAAGAAAAACATAAAATCACTCAGTATGATACAATATGAGGACCCCATCTGTAGTGAACGTCGTGACAGGAAGAAAAACATAAAATCACTCAGTATGATACAATATGAGGACCCCATCTGTACTGAACTAGGAAGAAAAACATAAAATCACTCAGTATGATACAATATGAGGACCCCATCTGTACTGAACTAGGAGAAAAACATAAAATCACTCAGTATGATACAATATGAGGACCCCATCTGGACTAAACTAGGAGAAAAACATAAAGTCACTCAGTATGATACAATATGAGGACCCCATCTGTACTGAACTAGGAGACAGGAAGAAAAACAAAACAAATCACTCAGTATGATACAATATGAGGACCCCATCTGTAGTGAACGTCGTGACAGGAAGAAAAAAACAAAACAAATCACTCAGTATGATACAA
>NW_013672450.1:36644-38928 GCF_000517525.1 Limulus polyphemus
ATCACTCAGTATGATATAACATGAGGACCCCATCTGTACTGAACTAGGAACAAAACATAAAATCACTCAGTATGATATAACATGAGGACCCCATCTGTACTGAACTAGGAACAAAACATAAAATCACTCAGTATGATACAACATGAGGACCCCATCTGTAGTGAACGGGAAAAACCCCCATAAAATCACTCAGTATGATACAACATGAGGACCCCATCTGTACTGAACTAGGAACAAAACATAAAATCACTCAGTATGATACAACATGAGGACCCCATCTGTAGTGAACGGGAAAAAACCCCATAAAATCACTAGGTATGATGCAATATAAGAAACCCCCTCTGTAGTGTTTGTAGTTAAGCACAAAGATACACAATTGGCTATCTATGTTCTGCCCACCACGGGTATCGAAACCCGGTTTGTAGCGTTGTACCTCTGTAGTGAACTGATGAAAAATAAAGCAAGTCGGTAAGTTGAAGGTTAGTCAAGTATGACGAAATGAAAACTATTTTCGATAACAATACGTTTGTTTAAATATTGTTCATTCTTTACCGTTGATATATAAATAGGCGCATAGAGGAACTACTTACAAATACTATAAAATCATTTGTTTTCAAAAAAAAAAGATGACTCTACGTACGACTATGCTAGAAGATACTTCTTCGAATGATGTTTCTGTGTACGTTGGACGAATAACGAGAACGTTGAACCGCGGGAAACGACAGAGGAGAAATAGACATTCATTTATCCCCCTTAACACATTTTACAGTCAGTATCAGATAAGAAACCCGTTTGAGAACTCCTAAAAGTTGAAAGATAGAACGGGTCTTCGGTGTAAACAACCACGGGCAACAGTTAGAAACAAGCTTGACACGTGTTTATAGATAGAGAATATTTGGGGATGGTAGGAATCGAACATAGAATAAATGTAAAGACGTAGACCCGACAAAATATTACGTACGTGACGTCTGCTTCAAGTAGACAGGCCTATTACCTGACAAGTTTTCACACCCTTCGCCTTAAAAATGTGTTTGTTTAAAATACGACTATACAGGTAAATAGACGGGTTACGTACATACGCGCCTCGCTTAACTTTATGGTCAATATGTGTATACTTGTTTAGCCACAACGGCTAATGAAAACAAGATTTGTATAAACCAAAATCAGGTGTTTAGTGTATGATATTTAACCACAAAACAAATTATTCGAGAGCCCGGCATGGCCAGGTGGTTATAACGCGAGTTCGAATCCCCGTCCCACCAAACGTGCTCGCCCTTTCAGCCGTGGGGGCGTTATAATTGTGACGGTCAATCCCACTATTCGTTGGTAAATGAGTAGCCCAAGAGTTGGCGGTGGGTGGTGATGACTAGGCCCCGTAGCCTTTCACTGATAAAGTAGGGACGGCTAGCGCAGATAGGCCTCGTGTAGCTTTGCGCGAAATTCAAACCAAACCAAATTATTTGAACCAAACACTCACTCGTACGTAGACGTTTAACGTGGTCGTGTGAAGATATGATAAATCTTATAACCTATTAAGATCATACCATAACCTGGTGACATATTCCAGTGTAAATTCAAACTCTAACCTGACGAACACAGCCCAATAGCCCAGTGTTTATTGAAATTATAACCCGATGAACATACGCCATTGTTAAAAAAAACAAAACTAAGTGTATAATACACAACTTGAATAACTAACCCCCCCTCTCCCAATCCCAAATTTAACACTTGCAAGATGGACATATATACGATAAAGCGTGTATCAAATTTCCTGCCAGTTAAATGGGAGAATTCCGATAATAATAATAATACACAATGGTAGTTAATGATATAATTTAACACAGCTACATCGGGGAAAACGCATACTTTTTCATGCCTCTCAAAAACACACACAGACCTCTGTTAAACGAGCGAAGGGTCTTTATTATCAGGAGGAACAAACTATAAATGTTTACCGTGAACGTTTAGTTTTCATATTCAGTGTTTTTTTATCTTTTAGCATGATAACTGAGAAATTCGGATATAGAAGAACCAACAGTCTGACGCAGTTGTATCGTGAGAACTATGATATGTGTACAAAGATATAATACCCGAAACGTTACTCTGGACTAGTGTGTGTTTGTGGATCGTCTGCTCGAAACATTTGAATGCATTTTAGTTGCAAGCCTCAAACAGCGTGTCTCTTTATGTATAGAAACGGTTATATTTTATGTTTAATACATCTCTTTATGTATAGAAACGGTTATATTTTATGTTTAATACATCTCTCTATGTATAGAAATGG
>NW_013672450.1:39928-45275 GCF_000517525.1 Limulus polyphemus
TATATATATATACAGTATTTACTAGTGTGTTCAGGGTTAAGTTTTGTAGTTGTGACTGAGTTTTTATATGTGGATGTAAGTACAGGAGTGTTATGAAACGTTCTGTTTGTTTGAACTTTATCACAGTATTTACTTGTGTCTTCAGGGTTAAGTTTTGTAGTTGTGACTGAGTTTTTATATGTTGATGTAAGTACAGGAGTGTTATGAAACGTTCTGTTTGTTTGAACTTTATCACAGTATTTACTAGTGTCTTCAGGGATAAGTTTTGTAGTTGTGACTGAGTTTTTATATGTTGATGTAAGTACAGGAGTGTTATGAAACGTTCTGTTGTTTTTTTTACCTTTATCACAGTATTTACTAGTGACTCCAGGGTTAAGTGTTATAGCTCTGACTGAATTTTTATGCCTGGATGGTAGTACATGGAGTGTCATGAAACGTTCTGTTTTTTAACTTTATCACAATATTCAGTAAACAATGATAAAAGTATTGTTTTATGTTTCTGTTTCCTCCACATTTAGTCATGAATATAAGCAAACCTGTCGGATTACACTTTATACAGAAATAAACAAAAAGTGTGGCATTGACATAACTAACCCTAACATATATAACCTATGATTTAAAAACGAGCATTTCCTCCAGTCGAACGTGATACAGGTCAGCAAGATACAGGAAATAATTGGCCTGTTAAATACTGAGTTGAACTGAACGTGGGATGACGTAGTGAAGGGTAATATTAACAACTGTTGCCTGTTTTGAAGAAAGAAGTTAAAATTCGCGAGTTTAATTTTTAGATTATTTAATTCGTTGCATAAATACAGTTTGCACAATCGATACGGAGTGACGTCAGAAATACTGCCCCTACCACAGGGAAAGGTTTATTTTCGTTTTGTTTTGTTAAAGTTAGAAATCATTACGTCATATATATGTGTTTCCTTGTCAGTAAAAGGTCGGGTGTGGCCTTGTGGTTAGCCTGTCCATTTTATGAATTCCACGGTTCGTGGTTCGCGTTTCGTTGCCGCAGAAACACGCCTCGTCCTGTGGGGCCGTGAGTGCGTTATACTAGTGACGAGCTAATCCCACTTTGGGGCGGTGGGTGTTATCGACTAAGTGCCTCCTAGGTAGTTTATCGGTTCCAAATGAGGGGCTGATATGCACAGATAGCCCTTGTACAGCTTCGTGCCAAGTTTGAAATTCAATGCTTTATTCTAGCGCTATGGTTAACGATGAATCGCACAAATGAAGGATTGTTCGTGGGTTATTGATAATTAACTCGAGTTTCTCTGTAATTAACTCGTGTACTACCCTTCTGTCCTGGTGAGAAAGCTAGCTAATAAGACCTGTTATTAACTCAGTCTTTCTGCAGTGGCTAATGTCGCCATTTTTAACTGTGGCTCGTCGGGAGGTTCGCATACAGTACAACTATCCGTTCTGTACAACAATTCATTCAATAGAACAATCCGTTCTGCAAGACAGGTTAAAGGTGTTTTTTTTTCTGATAATTTTTAAGGTCGCCCTTAAAAAAATCTAAAAACGTAGTTGGACATCAAGAAGAATTTACACCACCTGTCGCCATCTTTTATTCTTTACTCAGTTACTCTGGATCCAATCATTCACAGAAACAGAATTCAAAGTGGTTTTTCAGAAAGTTCTCATTTTTTAACGCGTGTATTCACTTCCAGCTATTTCATTCTTCATGCATTTTGTATTTTCGCAAGTCATAACTCGCGATTAAAGCCAAATGTAGGCCAAGATAAATGGTGTCGCCTACCATTTTACATGTTACGTTTGATCGTAAATCTAATAAATCCGTTCTGTACAACAATTCATTCAATTGTACTGAATGAATTGTTATACAGAACGGATAATTGTACTGAATGAATTGTTGTACAGAACGGATTGTTCTATTGAATGAATTGTTGTACAGAACGGATCGTTAACAAGAATTAGAACAACAACTGAGTGTATTATTATAAGGAAGAACAGTATATTATATTCACATGTCATAAGACATTAGTATTAGGCCTATTACATCTTTAAACAATACATTCTATATCTAGTTCCTAAGAGATTTTCAAGAATTATATAAATTTATAATACGAGTATCCCGAACACTCTATGTTTGTCACATCTATTGCTGACATGCGTTTCGCTCGGTTCAGATCTTTTCAGGAATAATAAACGAGTAGTTTACTCATTATTTGGTTAATTTTCCAATTCTGATCTATGTAGGTAGCTTTATTTTATCACAAGTTAATGGCCATTGTATGTTTTAGAATAAAATTTGTTAAATGAATTAAGTACAGATAAATAACAAATGCTGTGAAGGGGGCACCTTTCCTTGCCCTGAAAAAAATATAAACCTCGTGTATACGTTTCTTTACACACGTACACATATGTATTATATTGTTATAATGAAAACTGTTTACACAACATGAATACTTATTGTCGGATAGCAACAATATTGGATCCTACCTGCCAGTTTTTGTGATGACCATCTCAGTTCCTAGGGCATGGAACTCTTCCCAAAGTTCCTTGGATTCTAGGTTAACTTTAGGGTCATCTTGTATCCCGTCTTCTTCGGGCTCCAAGGTCCTTAGTTGTCGGAGATGACGGCCCTGGCTAAGCACGTCGTCGGCTGTCATGTACGGCGGAGCTCCTGGCAGAGAAGCCGGCAGTTTGGGGAATGGAGCCGTCGGATACGGATGTGGAAGAGGTAGCGGGAAATAGTGAGGCTGAGTCAACACCGTGTTGACGCTAAAGTCCGGTGGATGGCGGCTCGGGGTCAGGAGGAACGGGTGATAAGCCATCCCCTGGGCCAGCTCGGAAGGTTCGAAGCGCATGGAGACGCGGCTGGCGACAGGGGAGCACGACGCGCAGGTGGAGTGCCAGGGATGAGCCAGTGACGCACGCGGCAAGAAGGCGCGAGGCCCAGGGCCGCGCTGCCAGCACGGACACTCGTGGCGTGATATCGCACACACTAACCTAAAAATTCGATTTCAGTCGAGTTGTTCGGTTTCAGATGTGTGAAATCCGGGCAGCCAGCTACAGACTCTATAAACTCTTCCAAACTAAGATCACTAACGATTGGTTATTTCAAAGATATCGACCAATCAGAAGGCCTCTTCTAGAACTTGGCGCTCTTTCTCTGTGTTTGATAAAGTGTAGCTGGGGCATTGATCTACAATGACGACGACTTTGAGTTATATTGTGCTTATAGAAGAATCACATTAGCTGAGTTTAGCAAGAAATAATAATACTCTCTCCAAAATGCCTATCCAGAAGCACAGCTTGACGATAATATGTTAAAACGGATCTTGAAAGGACGTCGTAAAAATCGTCATTTGTTCCTCTATATCCTTGACCTGTTATTAATAGAATATGACGTTCGTTATGAGGCTTCTTGCTTTATACATTAAACCCTGTGTCTTCCGTTCACGGAATAGTTTTAAACCGATGGTTATGGATGCCGCTCTTAGCCCAAAACCCAGCGTGAAAATGACGGGAGAACCATCTAAAGTGATTAGGTATTCTCGCGTTGCTCCCGGTGTGCAGGCACGAGGTATTTTGGCGCCAGAAGCGTGACGTCGCTTCTTAGCTTGGTGTTGAGCAGCGACAGTCAGTCAGTGGAACGTTCGCTCACCCTGGAAACTGAATAATGATATGCAGTTAGATCTACCAATCGTCACCTTGGGCGTTGAATAACGGGGTTTACCGTCACCTCACGCTCTTAACGTAAGTTCAGGGAAAATATCTGGAGTTTTCAATCTTAGGTCCACTCGCACAGTTCTGTTTTATTCAACAACAACAACAACAAAAAACTCTACATATATCTATGTTGTTGTTTTTCTTATTTTTAGAAGATCTGTTTTTAAAATGTACGAAAGCCAACACCAAAGTTGCAAGTGCTCTCGCCAGAGGGGGCGGGACTAACAAAACCCGCCTTACAGAGAAGCGAAAAGCAGCAGTTCCGGCTGCAAGATTTGCACCCAACCGGAAGTCGTCTGCCTTGCTGTCTGAATAAATGACGTCAGAAAAAGAGCGCGGATACAGCGCCGCCTTGCTTGCCAGTTGCGAGAGTGATTATCGTTGACCAGCGTGTATAGCCTTTCCCTTCTATGTACTTAGAGTTGATAAGAAAATGGGCCTGGTGAATTTAAACCCATCATTAGGAAGAGGACTGTCTGATTTGAGGACTGTTAATGCCCATAATTTACTCTTCGAAAGGCAAACAACATAAAAGCCATGGATAGACCTTGAACTTGTCTATGGTAATGTAAGGCCAAATGCAAACCAGTATACTTCACCGATAATTAATAAGCATTGGCAGAACTTTGTTGGGGAAAACCTCCAGATGTCGCTGCCAGGCTGAACACAACAATAAGTGAGTAAAATGCTATTGATTTTTGTGTCCACTTTGTTTCAGAGTGAGGAAAAAAAAAACTCTCTTTGTTTTAGGTAAAGGTGTTCCATAAGCTTCCTTTACGTATGTATTTATTGATTATTATCAAAATTTGATGCACAGAGCTTCAGTGTAAAGCGGCCTATTCTCGAAAGTATTGTTAATTGCGGTATCAATTTGGTTGAAAGAATTGGAAAAAAATATACAGAACAAAATTAGGTTTGATGGTGCTGCCATCTGTCTTATTCATTTTACAATTATATTGACAAAGAGCGCCCTATTTATGATGAATAAATACGGTATGTGTAGGTCGTAGAAGCTAGAAGACGTATTTGTGTTACTAACAAAACAAAATATACTGTATGTTTGGTAGACTATAAAATATTACTCAGTTAGTATGCGTATGGTACTTTTCGTATAATTTGGACAACTAAATCATAATGAGGGTCGTTACTCTTTCCTGGGACTTCCAACCATTCGGCCAAATAGAGAATTTTTTTTTTCTCTCAAAAGAACGAAGGTTAATCTTGTATTTTATCTTAAAATGTTTATGTTGTTTATATAATCTGAAAATAATATTTGAGCATTCCAAAATATACTTACTGTTATCTTAAGCTATTATAGTCAGTTAATTGTTTCTTTTGCCTTGTTTTCGGATATTCTTACAAAGCTAGTCGGCATTAACCGAGGGAGGCACCTAGTCAACGGCACCCACTGCCAGCTCTAGGGCTTTCCTTGTCTGACCGAATATGGTGACCTTTATTACGCACCCATGGCACCAGAGAGAGGAGTACGATTTTTGTATATATATATGTATTTTTGTTGTTGTGGTGGTGATTGTAACGGGCTGCGATTGATATACCCGCAGATCCAAAGTTCGGCACACTAACTACTAGGCCACGCTCAGCTCTGCAGTTTATTGTAAGACAGAAAAAAGAAAGAAAAAAA
>NW_013672450.1:45810-48444 GCF_000517525.1 Limulus polyphemus
AAACTTCCATAGGAGTAAGAGTCGTTATTAAACTTTCCATAGGAGTAGAGTCATTATCAAACTTTCCATAGGAGTAGGAGTCATTATCAAACTTTCCATAGGAGTAGGAGTCATTATTAAACTTTCCATAGGAGTAGGAGTCGTTATTAAACTTTCCATAGGAGTAGTAGTCATTATTAAACTTTCCATAGGAGTAGGAGTCATTATTAAACTTTCCATAGGAGTAGGAGTCATTATCAAACTTTCCATAGGAGTAGGAGTCGTTATTAAACTTTCCATAGGAGTAGGAGTCATTATTAAACTTTCCATTGGAGTAGCAGTCATTATTAAACTTTCCATTTTTGTAGCGCTACTCCTGTAGAGTTACTACAATTATGAGCGGCCGTTAGATGTAAAATTAGAGGAACATTTTTCACTTCATTCATGCCCCCCTCCAGTGGCACAGCGGTATGTCTGCGGACGTACAACGCTAGAATCCGGGTTCGAAACCCGTTGTGGGCAGAGCACAGATAGCCCATTGTGTACCTTTGTGCTTAATTACAAACAAACAAAGACTTCATTCATCATTCCAACTATTCGTTGGTAAAAGGGTAGCCTAAGAGTTGGCGGTGGGTGATGTTGACTAGCTGCCTCCCGTCAAGTAACTTTGCGCGAAATTCAAACCAAGCCCATCCCAGTATAGTTCAAAGAAGGGCTACTGTCAAAAGGAAAATTAAAGAAACAGTGACATCTATTAAATCTTGGTTCTTTTTTTTTCTGGCAATCCGCCAGAATTTGATGTCATGTTCTTAATAGTAATATCTTTAGAAATAGAAGAAGGGAAACTAAAGCTGTAGTAAAATGTGAAGTAATTGTCTATACAAATATATGGATATATATATATATATATGTATGTGTCAATTAAAAATATTGTTAAATAGTGAAAACATAGTGACGTTATACCATGTTTTCAATTGTTACGATATATTTCGAGACATTAATCATTATATATACTCCACTAATTTCTGCTTGGGTCTTCTTTGTATTTTACCTAGAAAACAACTGATTTCAACAGTTTGTTATCAGTTCTTTACACTAAATGTTTTTAACAGACAAAAACATAAATTTACTGAATATGATGTTATATGTAGACTCCCTGTAGTCGGTAATTTGATGGTCAAATTCTGGAGTAACCGTCTTCCGTGGACAAATTTTAAGTACTTTGAAGCTTACTCATAAAGGCTTCAAACTCGAAGGCTATGAAACGAAAAGGTAGATTGTGTATCAGGTTTTTTTTTGTGTTTTTTTTTTCATATACAATACGCTTTAGCATCATTGCACAAATACCACAGATCTGTGCTAGTTACAAATCGTTTCGCCCCCCAGTGGCACAGCGGTATGTCTGCGGACTTACGACGCTAGAAACCGGGTTTTGATACCCGTGGTGGCCAGAGCACAGATAGCCCATTGTGTAGCTTTGCGCTTAACTTTCAAACAAACAATACAGATCGTTTCATTGTTAAATGATTCTACAGTATCAGAAGACGCTTGTCATCACTACGAAAATCAGCTTAAATTTATTTGTCATTGTTACATAAACCAGTTCAATGTGGATTTTAATAATTACACAAACAATTTCTCGTTACTTGGTTTTATCTTTCTTACCCAATCTGTGCCGGTGTTTGTATTATCTAGCGCTTAATAAAGTTCTAGTAAAAAACAACAAAAATATTCATTTCCCTTTCCATTAAATTTCAAATGTTTATTATAAATAATATTTGATTTATTCAACGATAACGACTAGGCCTACTGATACCTAGAAACCAATAGGATTCGCTAATTAATTATTAAGAGCAGCATCAGATCGTAATTCCATTTTTTTTTACAGCTCTGATTATTGTCACATCCGTGTATCTACGCATTTCAATTTCACGCGCATTGTTGGTGAATGAGAAAATGAGACTTTATTGATTATTGAAAAACAATGAACACGTTGTTTAACGAACTGGCGGCTATCAGCACGTGGTAAATCGATCTTACTCTTATAACAAGCCCTCAAAAGCTTTCTTTGGTTCCACAAGTAATTTTCGCGCGGTAAATATAAGCCGTTCTTCATCGAACGGCACTGACTAATCACAAGTCATCTAAATTTACAAGCTATAAGGATCAGTACTAGTGACAAAATCATTTCCTGGGCCTGGATACAACTTCTGATGTGTCACTGATACACACCGTTCGATTCTGCTAATTTGAGAGCCTGTGGTTTGAGACGGTCTAGCGATACGGTTTTCGCACGAGCAGGCGACCTTATATGAAATAGAATTCAGTCAGTTTGGGGGGAATTGTCTGAAATGTTTGGAGTTTATTTGTTATAGTTCTTTTTTAAATGATTCACGTTTTACTCGCTGCATCACACACAAGAAGGTCCAAGTTTTACATTTATTGACGTCCTTCATATTTGTATTTTTATCTACTATTATCCAAGATGTATAACGTCCTTCATATTTGTATTTGTATCGACTATTATCCCACATGTATGACGTCCTTCATATTTGTATTTTTTCGACTATTGTCCAACATGTATGACGTCCTTCATATTTGTATTTTTTCGACTATTGTCCAACATGTATGACGTCCTTCATATTTGTATTTTTT
>NW_013672451.1:0-3792 GCF_000517525.1 Limulus polyphemus
CATCTTTTGTTTCCTTTTAGATACAGATGGTGATGAACATTTGTCAGAAACTGAGTTTGCAGAGATGCCTCAAGATGATGACAGTAAATTGAGTGAAGAAAACTGGAAGAAGGAGAGAATAAGAGAGTTTAAGGAGTTCATTGACACCAATCATGATGGAAAAGTAAACAGACAAGAACTGCTGGTAAACAAACTTAGGAAATAAAAAATAGTAATGAGAGAAATCTAGCCAACCATCTGTTATTATATGTTATAGAAAAGATGGTGGGGGGAGTTCATGCATGTGTATAAGCAGAATTATGACATGTTTGTGATGTAACCTTGTTCATATAGTTTTCTAAATATGACATTAAATGTTTTCCATTTGATGATGTAAAGTTATAAGTAATGTAAAGAGGAGTTCAGACATGTGCATGAACACAGTATATTTGTAACGTGAGTCAGAGTTCAATGAATTTTTTATGTTTTATTTTAAAGCTATGTTTCCGAGATGATAACTCACCTCTACACACAGTTTTAGCCATCTTCCTCGTGCATCTTCCAAAGAGATTTGCATGCTACTAACCTTAAGGCAACTCCCATCTAACTTCATGTGTTTAACATGAATTGCACTACTGCATGATGATGTTATCATGCAACAAAGCCTTCCACCAATAGGAGGGCAACACACCTACATGCACAATAAATCCCTCCTATGCTTTTCCATTCGTGTAAACTTCATTCTTCTCCTTGGCATTGTAGTGATCAGATGTGTTTAATTTTCTTGTCTGTGTTGAGAATTGCATCTTTGAATTTTGTTTTTCTTTCAAAAACTCTAAAGTTTATCATGCATTCTTAAAGACGGGGATTTATACTTAGTCCAGAGTGATTGATGCGATTCACACTTAGGCTTTATTTCTACTATGGCTTTCGGAGACTTGTTAGCCATCAGGGTCGTTGCAGCCATTGTTCAATATTTTGTAGTTTGCCACTTGTTTACTGAGCCTCCTACTCCTGTCCTAATTATTAAGTTTTCTCCTCAGTCTGAAATAATCTGTTGGAATGTGACCTTCATGTGTTTTCTTTGGGTAGTACCTTACCATTCGTGAAATGACCTTAACCTTCCTTTGTCTGTCTGGATTTCATTCTCAGGTATGTTCTTTTCCTTATAATTTGATTTGTTCTTTATTAATTATCGTTTTATCACTCCATGACCCTTTCTCTTTCTCAATTCCCTTTCATTGGGATCATTCTGGCCAGCTTGTGGATTGAGCTCATACCTTCTATTTCACTTTCTCTGCCTTTTTGCACTACTTCTCCTAATTCCTCCTTTTATCTGAGGCACTTCTTCATGCTTTAGGTGGGCCTTTGTAGATGTTTGATTCTTTTTCTGTTCAGCTTGTTCTTCTTCTTCTGCTCTTTCCCTCTGTCATTTGTTCCCTGATGTTGAGACTCATTGGATCAGGTTGTTCTTTTTACTGTACTCCTTCCTTTTTCTTGTGCACTTATTGTTCATCTGTCTCCATTTCTTTGCCCAATTGTTCTCAGATGAGCTCCTTTCTCCCTGGTAATTTGGACTGATGTCATATGGCTTCTGTCCTTGTTACCTTCCCAGGTTTTCCTTTTTCTTGACTTTACCATTTACTCTTATTCCTCATCTGGTTCAGTCTGCTCCTCATCTTCCCATTCCAGATTCTAGTCTTTCCTCTCTTTTTTTCCTCCTCTCTGCCAACATCTAGTTTGTCACTTTTCTTGTCAGTGGCTATCACACAAGTATGAACCCGTGGGTACCCAGTTTTTCTCCTGCTGTTGTTTTACTTTTTCTCCACAATGGTTTCTTTCCCTGCTCCTCTTCTCTTATTTTCTCTACTCTTCCATACCATCTATGATATTTTTTACCTGGATTGCAGGTGGCCATGGTCAATGTGGTGGGGCACCTTCCCTCACATCTTTGCCTTTTCTACCTGCAAGAGAAGTTCTTTTGTATTTGGGGACTCTGGCTTCCTTTGGAGCATGCACTCTTGTGTCTCCTACAGTGGACCTTGAAGACCCAAGGTTTTCTTCTTTAGGTCCATTGTACTCTTTTGTGAGCCTCTCCTTGAGGTATTATTATGGTGACAGGACCATGCTCCACTATGTTCTGCATTTCCTTTACACCTTGCAATCTGGACCTTCATTCTTCAATCTTTCTCTTTCTGAATGAGGTACATTTTTAGAGGTGGGAAGTATTTCTGATATTTGGACACCAGCCATGTATCCACTCCACATCATCATGTCTGACCTTCTTGCTATTTGCTGAGCACATTTCACTTACTGATTCAAATGGTGGTTCACTTGGACATGTTCCATTCAGTCTATTCCACTGTTGTTTCATACTTCATCCACCCATGAGGCTCCCATTACAAGGCCTTATGCTTTTAGGCATTACACATACACATTTGGGCCCATTCTCTTCTTGGATGTCATTTACTAGATACTTACGTCTTGGAGGTGGTCCTCCTCTCTGAGCCAGTCTGCATTCTGTCAACAAGTGGTCTTTGGTGGGGGTTACTGTTGGTTGGTCGTTCCTCTCTTGAATGCATTAAACATCCTTCTATACTCAGGCTTCCTCTTAAATGGTCTTTATTGACCAGCTCTGCCTTAGTCCACTTGTCTCGTGGACACCCCTATTTCTCTCCCCAATTTTACCTCTATTGCTTCACCCTCATACATCCCTTTTTCTTTGGGGGGATATCTTCCCTCCACCCTCACACAGGGACTTTACCCATTCTGTTGTCCATCAGACCAGGCTTTATGCTCATGTGACACTATTCTTGTCGCTTTCTTCTTGCCCTTCCACTGTCTTTGTCTATCATTGTTGTTGACAGGTCTTTTGCTATTGGAACTTTACCAATCCATTTCCTTCTGACATTTATTCTGTGAATTATCTTTGTCTTTTTTACCTAACTGTTCATTGATGGCTTGTCATTTTCCTCCTTGGCTGGTTGTCAGGTGGCCCTGACCAGGACCATTCTCCTTTCATGGTACCTGGTAGTGTTTCTTCCCATGTCCTCTCTACTCTGTTCCACTCCTTACCTTACCCCGTGTCCTTAATTGGATTTTGCACGATCTTGAGTATGCTCCATTCGTGCCATTTATTTGCTGCCTTTTTTACCACCTTCTCCTCCTCCTCTACAGTTACTATTATTCATATGTCTATCCTATAGGTGGTTTTCATTCCCTTATTCTCCTTACCTTTATATTCCCCTCCCTAGTCTGCCCCAATCTTCCTTGAACCTTGTCCACCTAGGTGGTTTATGGTACTTTCCTTCTATATCCTTTCTTTCTTTCACCTATCGGACCTGCATCGTTTTCATTATGCCTTTTCAAGGACCTTCCTTGCAGGGTCCCAACCTTCATCTTCGTTTTTGACAAAACTTTGTCGAAACATTGTACATTTGCTGTACATCCCACTGTCTTTGTGATGAATGGACACTCATCCTCTTTCAAGCCCCTTATTTTCTTTTCATGGGAACCCACCAGGTGGCAGGTGTTGCCTTCCAGGGTTTACTTACCCCAAACTTGCATTGAGCCAGGATAATGGAAAGCACTCATACCATCTACCCTGGTTCTACCTATGCCCACTGTAAGATGGGGTGTTTTGCAAGACCACTTAAGATATCCTTGTGGTATATATATTTCTCTATTCACTCAATTGTCCGATCCAGACTGTACCAATTCCATGGACTATCATGGAAAAAGTCAGCACCAGGAAAATGTTTATTCCTTCTGCAGCTGGAATCTGTTCCGTAGAGACTGATAGTAGAGTTGAGG
>NW_013672451.1:4601-13458 GCF_000517525.1 Limulus polyphemus
AGTCATGTTCACCTTCTGCCAATCCCTGCAACATGAACTTGGCTTCTTTGCCTCTTCCTATTTTCCTAAACAGGCGAAGAGTATACTCTGGATGAGACGAGATGTGGTCTCCCATGGGTGTGCCCCAATGGAGCTATGTTACATCCAATGGGCTTCCATTTGGTGCTCATCTAGGAACATTTTGCACGGGCCCCTTCTGTGTGTTATTTTAGCTAAATCTGTGTGTGGAGGTGAGGTATCATCTCGGATGCACTTTCCGTACCAGATAATTATTCCAGTTAGATATTCACCTCCTCGCACATTCCCACCCATCCTCCTCATTTACAGTGCACCTTTTCTACCTTGTCTCATCAAAGAATGAAGTTTACATGAGTGCAAATGCTTAGGGAAAGTTATTGCACATGGGGGCGTGTCACCCTCACATTAGTGGAGAGCTTTGTTGAATGATTACATTATCATGCAGTACCGCAGTTGATGTAAAATCACATGAAATTAGGTGGGAATTGCCTCAAGGGTAGTGGCATGCAACCTTCTTTTGCATATGCATGAAGAAGATAACTGAATCTGTGTGCAGAAATGGGTATTTATTGGAAATACATTTTCAGGTAAGGAAAGTGTTCAAGAAAGGATAGAGACATAGATAACCACGTTGTACATTTATTACAGTCAAGTTACTTCTATTAGCCATTCAGCGTTTGTATACATAGTATAGTTTTGTATTTGTTATATGGTGGGCTCTTGCTGAGTAGATGCGTGTTAACTCAATTCACTTTCAAAACCACTTTGTTTTTATAGTTGTACAATGATCCAGAAAATCCTGTTCATTCCAAACGAGAAGCGGAAGATCTCATTTCTAAGGCTGACACCAACAAAGATAACTCTCTGTCTCTTCAGGAAGTTTTAGCTCAGAAAAATATTTTCCTTGGCAGCAAAATGGTAGACACTGCTCGCAGTTTCCATGATGAATTCTAAATAGCTGTGATAATTTGTAATAAGGTTTTTTTTTGGGTTTGTTAATGCAATAATATAGTATAATATTTACATTAACTGTTGCAGTATTAAAAGAGCAACTCAAACTATTTGTAGTTCTGAAAAAATGGTAAGAGATCGAACGACCTGTGATAATTTATAATAACTTAACCCTTAAATCACGAGATGATAGTACAGAAATTGCTATCTTATTGTGGCAACTTCGAACAAGAGAAAATCTGCTAGACCAATTTCTTGTATAAAACTGTACATTAGTTTAAGTTTTGATTTCTTTCTTTGAAAACCACAATAAAAAGTCTTCTCAGCACAAGGCTACTTTTGCTCAAGGTCATTTCATTTAGACTTGCACTGTAAGAATGGTGTTCAACATGTTCATGACATATAGGACTCTCTATAACTCTTTCTTATGATTTTCATCATTACAGGTCTGATGAGTCATATCTTAGTCTGTCAATAAAACTGGTTACAATGAGAAGAACAAAATATCTTATTGTTCAATCTTCTTTCGTTGGATATTAACATTGTTGAATGGCCTCTCTTTCTGATCACTTTAACTTTAGAATGAACTCCATCATGACTGCGTCTGAAACATTTGTATTTCATGCAAACATCATACCTGGCAACATTACTCATGTAACTAAAGTAAACATAACTTTCTGATAGTCACACTGACAACAGGACTATTATAGGTGGCCTGGTGGTTAGGGTACTTGACTTGCAATCTGCGGGTCGTAGGTTTGAATCCCCATCCCAACCAATATGCTCGCCCTTTGAGCCGTGGGGACGTTATAAAGTGATGGTCAACCCCACTATTCATTGGTAAAAAAATAGCCCAAGAGTTGACAGTAGGTGGTGATGACTAGCTGCCTTCCCTCTAGTTTTTCACTGCTAAATTAGGGACGGCTAGTTCGGATAGCCCTCGTGTAGCTTTGCGTGAAATTCAAAACAATCAAACAAACTTTTATAGACATGTTACTTCACAAAGGGAATGGACTTTCACTAAAATCCGGACTTAAATGGAGGAAATAACCTTCAAATGAATATTTCTCTGCAAAAGATGTGAGCACAAAAGTTGTACTGTTTGAAAGCTGCGATTCTAAATTATCGATTTAAAATGTTTCATCATTTTCTGGATACTGCAATGACTGTAATAGACACACAATTCTGTACAATCAACTCTTGATATTAGGGTTAAATTGATGATGGCATATACACAATAGAATCTATTTCAAGTGTAACATGAAAGAACTAAAAGTTAAACATGAAGAGAAAAGGTGATGTATCATTCCTTGGATATTATTTAAATAACTAATAATATATATATTGTTATTAGATACAACAGAATCCAGGATATATTTTTAAAATAATTATGTTTATTTAAATAACTAAGTAATATATAAATATATATACATTATTAGATACAACAGACTCCAGGATATAGTTTTAGCATATTTATTTATATTTACATAAAATAAATGCAGCTTATCGTATCACATACAACGGAATATGTTGACAGACTGAAACTAAGATCTATGTAGAATTATATCCTTTCTATATATATATTTTTAACACTAAATAAACTTGAGTCTATAATTGAAAATATGTAGTCTCAATAATAAGAGAAATGCAATTATAATTTGAAGAAGCACTTTAATGTTGAATGAGATTATTATTATTTTTTTTTACCTTTTTATAAATATATGCAGCTTGTGTTTTATCTTCTAGCAAAATTTAAATATCACAGTGTTATGTAAGGTTATAAAATCCAAAGAAACACTTCATAATTTTAAAAATAATCTCTTAAAACTTGAGATATTATATTAGTAAAATTGTTCTCGATTGAATATCTTTGGTTATGAAAAGATTGTATGCATTCTAACAGGAATTCCAATATGTCTTTACAGAATGGAGATGTAAGCTCATTGTCTGTTTTTCTGTAGAAATCTTATCATCAACTTCATTTTGAACTCTCATGTTACACTTATTACATAAATAAAATTAAAAGTCAATTTCAGGAGTAATTCCAGTCCGTCAACTTTACGGTTTATTACACCGTCAACTTTACCCATGGTTCCCAGCATAACTGCTTTTCAAAGAACAAAGCAATTTATATATTAATGAGACATATTTTATAATTTGTAGTGAATGTCACAAGTAATGAATAAAGCAATAAATTTCTATTATAAATAAACTTTCAATATTAGTATTAATTTTCATTTAGATTCTCTGTAATCTATCTAAGGTTCTTTAAAAAAAAAAATGGCCTTTTATATCGGGAATGAATACTGTCATGGTTTATTACTCGGTTGACTTAAGTTCTGCAAGTTTTTCCTCCAACTGCTTTTCAATTTCTACTAAAGCACGATTTTTTACTTCTGCACTTCTAAAGCTGTTGAACTTTGTAATTAAAGTGATTTTCAGTCTTTTGTGCATCATCTGATGCTTTCAGCGACATGCAAACCTGCCTTAAGCCTCGTCCTATTGAATTTAATCTTATCTTCCTTTTCTCGGTTTTAGCTTGTTGTTTTTGGTATGTAACATGTGTTAGATATTTTAGTCTGATCCCCGAGGCATAGATAAATTTGAACCTGTTTTATCCCACTAATAACATAAATATAGTAACAGTTTACCCTTTGGGCTACATGCAAGATTCCCCAGTCCATTTTGGTGATTTTTTGAACATCATCATCATTTGGCTGAAACTTGTTCACATGATAAGAGCATCACAGTTTCTCAAACTGCTTTTCCTTGGCCATCATTACATAACTCTCTCATCATGGTCATATATCATTAGTTTTCACATGTTCCAAATACTGTTCTTTGTAATATTAAATTTGCTAAAATAGTAGTTGTGTTTCTTAAAACTACAGAGAATCAGATTTTAATTTAAAGCAACTCTTCAATAATAAATTATTTTTGCAAATACACCAAATAGTTTTTTAATTTTTTTCATTATAATTAAAAGCAAAACAGTCATTAAAAACACACTAGACTTTACTTCTTATAGGATTTCTATATTAGAAAACGCACTCCAGCATGGTTCACACTGACTTACTTCTTATAGGATTTCTAGATTAGAAAAACGCACTCCAGCATGGTTCACACTGACTTACTTCTTATAGGATTTCTATATTAGAAAACGCACTTCAGTATGGTTCACACTGACTTACTTCTTATAGGATTTCTATATTAGAAAACGCACTCCAGCATGGTTCACACTGACACAGCACTCAATCTAACGTTCCATCAATATGCTGGATTTATTCCCTCCACATTTGCAGAACGGCATCTTTTGGTCTCTAAAATGGCATAGTTGTTACGCTTAATATTGTAAAATATATTGAATACTTTTATGTTGACTTGTTTGTGATGAAATTAATAATTGTTTACATGATAACAGTTACAATTCAAATGTTAATATATGTATGGAGGTGTTTTTATTTTGATTTTTCTAGAAGTGCTAACAAAGTATTTTTCAAACTTTTTTTATGACTTACTCTTTTTATTCAAGTTCTGAACTAAATACACACAGTACTTTGTGAATTTTTGTTATAAATGCAACCAGAAAAAAAAAAAATCACCTATACATTAAAATTTAATGTCTCAGTAGTTTGAATGACCTAACCTCCACTAATACTATATTTCAACTTGAACCAAAGTCTCGTTAGCATCAGAAACTGATCACAAAATTCAATCGTACTTTCAGGTTAATTTTTAAGCACTTGTAAGTTTTAAATGTAAACTTAAATTTGTAAGAAAACTGTTAAAGCAGGTTAAGTTCTTAAGATACATAAAAACTTCATCTATGTAATAATTCCCGAGAAGTGGAAATCGTAGTTTCTTCTATAAAAGCAAGTAAAACTAGATTTTAAAAAGTTAGGCCTCCAATTTAGGCATAATTAATTAATTTAATTTGAAATTACTATGATTTGCTGACAGAAACCTCTAACAAGGTCCGGGGTTACAGTTATTCTGATAACATTCAGTGCACACTTAACCATTTCTTTAATTGGTTAGCGTGTGGAAAGTTTTTTTACATTAAAATGTTTAAAGTAAAAAACGAAGCGAGTGGTAAGCTCTTATTCTTAAATGTTTGAGTGGAAAATGCACCTCAATTTTTCATGAGCACCTTCTGAAGTGATCGTAAGAAGAAAAAAAAAAACTTCTTTTTACTCAACATTAAATATGAGATTTTGATAGCCAGCCACATATAGCCCATGTTATTGTTTTGCGCTTAACAATTCCTCCTATTTTGTTTTAAGATGTATTTACTTGTTGATACAGAAATGTTTTTAGATTTTTAAAATATTGTAAATTATTCACAGGTAAGGTTTGTTTTTATGAATAAGAATCTGATAAAAAAATATATCCATATTCTTTAAGTACATTTATCATGAAATAAGTATCCTCCTCAAGTGTTAAAAGAAAATTAACGAGGAATGTACAGAACCTACCATTTATTGAGAGTTGCCACATCCACAAATGTGGTTAGAACGGTTAGGATTTGTGATACAAATTTTTAATGTGAAATTTTCTTTTGTACAACGGAAAAATTAGTTCAAAATGACACATCAGAATCAGTTTATGAAATGTTACAAACTGCGATAGAAGTTATTTTTTCTCCTCCTACAATTTATTAATGGCGTTTGTTTATATGAATAGAAAGATATATATATAACTTGTACAATACTTTTAGGTTGTAACAGCACATCAATACAGTTAAGGAAAACTCGTTCTCTTGTTTAGATTGTCAAAAATTTTTTGGAAAGAAATTATAATTTGTTTCTTTTGGAAATTTAATAAAATAAAATATTTTTATGCTTTACGTAGATACTAAAGGATCTGATAATTAGGAGTTTGAAATGAAAATAAGTGGCCCAGAGTAATAATAATACCTATATATCAAACGTATTGGTGATAGTTTATTTTGAACTGTGGAGTAAGTACAATAAAATAATTAGAAATGTTTTTTTTTTAAGCAGTATTCTGTATGGGGTACAATAAAAGTATGTTAATTATACAACATCCTGTCAGATAGTTATGTAATACTACTTGTAAATATAAACCAGCATTGAGAGAGATAACATCAAAGAAACAACTCCCGAAATGCAGCTGTTGATACTAGTTCTGTTAGACTGTCCTATCATATGAACAGATGGTTAGCACCAATATAGTTACATCCTGTCAGATAGTTATGTAATACTACTTGTAAATATAAACCAGCATTGAGAGAGATAACATCAAAGAAACAACTCCCGAAATGCAGCTGTTGATACTAGGTCTGTTAAACTGTCCTATCATATGAACAGATGGTTAGCACCAATATAGTTACAGATGGTTGTCGTAATAAGAGATACTCAACCAAATATACATTCCAGTTTCTCTTTAACATCAGTGAAGATGTAAATCAAATTGAAAACTGATGAAAAAAATGTATAATCTTTTTAACATCCTATTTAAAAGTGTGTAGAAAGATTAAATATATCCACAGTGATATTGCATTTTTTTATCTTGTACAATAAGAATTAATAAATTTTTAATAGGATAATTTTAAATTTCTTTGGTTTGGAAAGTAAGCTACATTTTTCTAATCTCCTGTGGAAGTAAAGTTGAGGAAGTAGGAAGTTCGGCACCTTCCAAAAATAATATTCTTAATATATTAGCAGTGAAGATAGTTTATAAATAACTGTTTCACAGTATTGACACTGATTATCACATTTATATAAAATAGTGTTGTCTTTCACTTGTGTTGTTGAACTGAAAGTTACAAAATTTGTATATTTTCGTCTAATGATCACAGATAATAAAATTGTTTATATTCACATTAATCTAAAGAAAATAAACCAATTTAATTATATCAAAAGGGGTCTCAGATTCATTAAAAAAAAACACTGATAATATCTTTATAATAATCTTTTATAATAGCTGAAATATTCATGTTTTTGATTCTTAAAGACACTGTTTATAATTACTAGATATTCACTACATATCTGTCAGTCATACAGCTTCTAAAAATAGCTTATAATCACTAAACCTGTCAGTCATATAGTGACAATACACAGCAACTAAACAGTTTATCATATAGCCCCAATACACAGTTACTAAAAGATAGTTTATCATACTAAACCTGTCAGTCATATAGTTCCAATACACAACTACTAAAGATAGTTTATCATACTAAACCTGTCAGTTATATAGTGACAATACACAGCTACTAAAGATAGTTTATCATACTAAACCTGTCAGTCATATAGTGACAATACACAGCTACTAAAGATAGTTTATCATACTAAACCTGTCAGTCATATAGTGACAATACACAGCTACTAAAGATAGTTTATCATACTAAACCTGTCAGTTATATAGTGACAATACACAGCAACTAAACAGTTTATCATACTAAACCTGTCAGTCATATAGCCCCAATATACAGCTACTAAAGGTAGTTTATCATACTAAACCTGTCAGTCATATAGTGACAATACACAGCAACTAAAGATAGTTTATCATACTAAACCTGTCAGTTATATAGTGACAATACACAGCAACTAAACAGTTTATCATACTAAACCTGTCAGTCATATAGTTTATCATACTAAACCTGTCAGTCATATAGCCCCAAAACACAGTTACTAAAAGATAGTTTATCATACTAAACCTGTCAGTCATATAGTGACAATACACAGCAACTAAACAGTTTATCATACTAAACCTGACAATCATATAGTGACAATACACAGCTACTTAAGATAGTTTATCATACTAAACCTGTCAGTTATATAGTGACAATACACAGCAACTAAACAGTTTATCATACTAAACCTGTCAGTCATATAGCCCCAATATACAGCTACTAAACAGTTTATCATACTAAACCTGTCAGTCATATAGTGACAATACACAGCTACTTAAGATAGTTTATCATACTAAACCTGTCATTCATATAGTGACAATACACAGTTACTAAAAGATAGTTTATCATACTAAACCTGTCAGTTATATAGTGACAATACACAGTTACTAAAAGATAGTTTATCATACTAAACCTGTCATTCATATAGTGACAATACACAGCTACTTAAGATAGTTTATCATACTAAACCTGTCAGTTATATAGTGACAATACACAGCAACTAAACAGTTTATCATACTAAACCTGTCAGTCATATAGCCCCAATACACAGCAACTAAACAGTTTATCATACTAAACCTGTCAGTCATATAGTGACAATACACAGCAACTAAACAGTTTATCATACTAAACCTGACAATCATATAGTGACAATACACAGCTACTTAAGATAGTTTATCATACTAAACCTGTCAGTTATATAGTGACAATACACAGCAACAAAACAGTTTATCATATAGCCCCAATACACAGTTACTAAAAGATAGTTTATCATACTAAACCTGTCATTCATATAGTTCCAATACACAGCTACTAAAGATAGTTTATCATACTAAACCTGTCAGTTATATAGTGACAATACACAGCAACTAAACAGTTTATCATATAGCCCCAATACACAGCTACTAAATATAGTTTATCATACTAAACCTGACAATCATATAGCTACAATACACAGCAACCAAAGATAGTTTATCATACTAAACCTGTCAGTCATATAGTGACAATACACAGCAACTAAACATAGCTTATCATACTAAACCTGTCAGTCATATAGTGACAATACACAGCTACTAAAGGTAGTTTATCATATAGCCCCAATACACAGCAACTAAAGATAGTTTATCATACTAAACCTGTCAGTCATATAGTGACAATACACAGCTACTAAAGGTAGTTTATCATATTAAACCTGTCAGTCATATAGTGACAATACACAGCTACTAAAGGTAGTTT
>NW_013672451.1:14202-16785 GCF_000517525.1 Limulus polyphemus
AGTTTATCATATAGCCCCAATACACAGTTACTAAAAGATAGTTTATCATACTAAACCTGTCAGTCATATAGTGACAATACACAGCAACTAAACAGTTTATCATATAGCCCCCAATACACAGGTACTAAAATACAGTTTATCATACTAAACCTGACAATCATATAGCCCCAATACACAGTTACTAAAAGATAGTTTATCACACTAAACCTGTCAGTCATATAGCCCCAATATACAGCTACTAAAGGTAGTTTATCATACTAAACCTGACAATCATATAGCTACAATACACAGCTACTTAAGATAGTTTATCATACTAAACCTGTCAGTCATATAGCTATATAACACTGTTAACATACACAAGTTTAACTTCCACACATACTTTGTTCACTAAACACATCAGTAACAGATATTACTCTTTCTGCCTAGTAACTGGACATTTAGTAGACTTTTAATCGTTTGTTTGATACATTTTTGTTCATTAGTTTTCTCTTTTACACAAAGATCTAGTTCCACAGTGTAGCGACATAATCTTATGTTGTCCAAAACATTTTTGTAATTAGTTTGACAACTTGTTCCACACCATATGGAAAAAAATAAAAATTAACATTAATTTAGGAAAATATGTATGCAACTTTTTATTAACTGTGTATGATGGAAACGAGTGTTTTATGCCAGCAGCAAGGTCAAACATTTTACAGACTTAAACTATGTAACAAAAAAGTAAAAAACCAAAACTGCTAAGCCTTATTTCTGTGTGCAAGTTTTATTTCCTGCGTATGATGGAAACGAGTGTTTTATGTCAGCAGCAAAGTCCAACATTTTAGAGACTTAAACTATGTAACAAAAAAAGTAAAAAACCCAAACTGCTAAGCCTTATTTCTGTGCGCAAGTTTTTATTTCCTGTGTATGATGGAAACGAGTGTTTTATGCCAGCAGCAAGGTCCAATGACTTAAACTATGTAACAAAAAAGTAAAAAACAAAACTGCTAAGCCTTATTTCTGTGCACTCTTCCTCAATATTTTTAAAGTGTATAATTACTTTTACTTCAAATACACAAGGATAAAACTCATTAATAATAGAATAAGTGTTATGAATTCATGCATTTTATTCACGTGTTCGTTGTAGCTTGCTTTAGAAGAGTATTTGCAAGTTCAATGATTAGTAATAGCAAATCTTAAACAGCCTTAAAAATTGTTGCCCGATGAAGGCTCTGGTAATAGGGTGAGAAGCTTGCAAGTAAAAGAAATGTATTTTGAGGTAGAGAACAGCCAGTGTATAATTCTACACATGATTCAAATCTTTTGAAGTCACCAGTTTATAATTAATAGTTGAAACTGTCAGTACTTGGTAATAATTGTGAAACATAACAACTGACATTGTTTTCCTCAATTCTTCAATCATGTAGTTTCACCAGGTACAGATGGTTTGAAGCTTTAATTGAACAAAATTTAATAAAACAATTGTACATTTCACAAATAAGTGAAATATTTGTGAAATGTACAGTTGTCCATGTTTTCCTAAACTCTTGCAGTCTTACAGTTAGAGACATAAACCAGCTCTGTACTAGTTCTGTTGCAGCTTAATTTTCTAAAAAATTAACATTTACATATGTAATATTAATCCAATTTCTCCAGCCTCAGTACAGTGGTTCACACGATTAGTCTCATCTATCGACAATCCGATTTCGTTAACTAAATTATGAAATACTTCTTTGGCATACACACACAAGTATTGCTAAAATTTAGAACACTTAAGCCTATCAGTCAAGAAGTGTGGTGTGACGTAGAACAAAAGAAACTTCATTATAACATTCTATTCCATCACTTTCTCAGTATAAAAGTAGGCACCTACAGTTGTTAAAAAAGTTGTAATTTTTGTGGACAAGTTCATTAGAAAAAAAATTAGTATTACTTTACACCAAGTTATAAAATACTACTTAGCTTAAGTGCTCAAAACATCAAACCTTTTATGTTTCAGTATCTTATGCTGTGGAAACATTGTAACTAAAGGAGGAAACTTCAAGCACCAAAACTTTCCCCCCCTCTTGAACGTGAGTACAAGTGTAAAAAAAAACATTAAATTTAAACCAACGTTGTATGTTAAACATTTCTGATGAATACTAGGGTGGGTAGCACAAGTCCATGGAATAATAACTTCAAACCAGCTTGTTATTTGAAATATTATAGTTAACCCACCACCTTGTTTCTTGTCAAGTCTAGGACACAAGTGTAGTAAATATTGTAGTTGACCCAACAACGTTTCTTGTCAAGTCTGAGACACAAGTGTAGTAAATATTATAGTTAACCCACCACCTTGTTTCTTGTCAAGTCTAGGACAAAAGTGTAGTAAATATTGTAGTTGACCCAACAACGTTTCTTGTCAAGTCTGAGACACAAGTGTAGTAAATAGTGTACTTAACCCAACACCTTGTTTCTTGTCAAGTCTGGGACACAAGTGTAGTAAATATTGTAGTTAACAACTTGTTTCTTGTCAAGTCTAGGACAAGTGTAGTAAATAGTGTAGTTAACCCAACACCTTGTTTCTTGTCAAGTCTGGGACACAAGTGTAGTAAATATTGTAGT
>NW_013672451.1:17543-20479 GCF_000517525.1 Limulus polyphemus
GAGACACAAGTGTAGTAAATAGTGTAGTTAACCCAACACCTTGTTTCTTGTCAAGTCTAGGACACAAGTGTAGTAAATAGTGTAGTTAACCCAACACCTTGTTTCTTGTCAAGTCTAGGACACAAGTGTAGTAAATAGTGTAGTTAACCCAACACCTTGTTTCTTGTCAAGTCTAGGACACAAGTGTAGTAAATATTGTAGTTAACCCAACACCTTGTTTCTTGTCAAGTCTATGACACAAGTGTAGTAAATAGTGTAGTTAACCCAACACCTTGTTACTTGTCAAGTCTAGGACACAAGTATAGTAAATATTGTAGCTAATCCAACACCTTGTTTCTTGTCAAGTCTGAGACACAAATGTAGTAAATATTGTAGCTAACCCAACACCTTGTTACTTGTCAAGTCTAGGACACAAGTATAGTAAATATTGTAGCTAATCCAACACCTTATTTCTTGTCAAGTCTAGGACACAAGTGTAGTAAATATTGTAGCTAATCCAACACCTTGTTACTTGTCAAGTCTGAGACACAAGTGTAGTAAATATTGTAGCTAATCCAACACCTTGTTTCTTGTCAAGTCTAGGACACAAGTGTAGTAAATAGTGTAGTTAACCCAACAGCGTTTTTTGTCGATTCTATGACACAAGTATACAAAATATTGTAGTTTTTTGGCGAGTCTGTGACAGAAGTATACAAAATTGTGTAGTTAACCCAACACCATTTTTTTTGGCAAGTCTATGACACAAGTATACAAAATAGTGTAGTTAACCCAACAGTTTTTTCAGTCCAGTCTACAAAATGCACCCCCAAAGAATGTTCTAGTTAAAACAGCTCTTGTTTTTAATCAAGTTTAGAACATCGAACACAACAAAAAAGAAATAATCGAGTTAAACAAACATTGTTTCTGGTCAAGTCTTAGCCACAGGGCAGCAAATAAATGATTGAAAACTAGAATAAAAGTCTTGTACAATAAATATAAATTGATATAATGCAACCAATAAACTTTTATTGCAAATGCACATGTTTTACAAACGTCCCAGATGACCTGTACAAATTTCACACTGCCTCCCAAAATATTTATTTATTTATTTTTTTATGGGAAAATAACAATATATCCTTCCACACAACTTGGGAAGATGCTTAAGGAAATAAATTATTTCTTTGGATTACATTATTCTTCTAAAGATCTTTCACCTGCCAATTTTAAATCGAGATACCACCACTGACTCACCTGCAGTTGAAATCAACATACCTTTACCGACATTGCTCAAAGTCCACCAGTATATTTAATTGGGCACTAAAATATCCTTTGCCACATTTAGAAATTATAACAAATATCAACCAATTAATAATAATAATTTGTGGCAAATCTGTAATTTCTGATTTTATTCAATTCAGTTCAAGTTGAATTGATAATAATTGCGGTTGAAACATGTGCATTTTAGCCTCAGGGTGTTATAGAACGTGCACTTGCCTAAATGCACAGCTGTTGATGAAGAAAACAAAACAAAACTTATCAATGGTGTTAGACACAGTTCTATCAAAAATCTGATGTAAAATGCACCTCCATCTACTTTGAATGCAAGAGAAAAAGGTGTTAAGGTCATCCATTAAGGTGATGCCACTTTTTCAGAAGGAAAACATTCAGTCCCATTCTCTTGTGGAGCAGCCACCTGGAATAAAAGAACATTTCTTGAACTATGGTAAGAATATGTACAAAAAATTATACAACCTTGCTAAGAGGAAATAATAGCTTATTTAGAAAGTATCAGGTGAAAACTTTGAAACTTTTTTTTGTCCAGAAATGGTTTCCTTCTAAAAAAAAATGCACAAACATTTTGAAAACTTAAATTTCTTTTTTTTTTTCAATTTTTAATTAAAGGAATTTGTCTTTAGCAGAATTACAATACATTAATTATTTGTTCAATTTTAATTAAGTTTACTATTATTTATTCAAGTTTTTTTTTAATCTACAGTCAAACAGCCATCTATGGGAGAATCCTATTAATTATCCTGTTTTAGTTGAAAAGGCTTAAGAGAAAACTTAGTGTCTGGAATTTAAATTGAAACCATGTGAAAGAAATACACAATTTCTGTTTTTAATATTTATTGTACATGATGGCTAAAAGGTACAAGATGCTTTCCTGATTGGTCTGTGTCTAGTTTGTGGTCACTTTCAACTAATTTTAGCATTTACTTATTTCTTTTGCATGTGTGTATGTTTTGACAAATAAAACTGGTACAATTTGATTTAGTATTTCTATCATTTTGTAAGTTTTAATTAATAAAATTGGTACAATTTGGTTTAGTATTTCTATCATTTTGTAAGTTTTATTAATAAAATTACTACAATTTGATTTAGTATTTATCATTTTATAAGTTTTATTAATAAAATTACTACAATTTGATTTAGTATTTATCATTTTATAAGTTTTATTAATAAAATTACTACAATTTGATTTAGTATTTATCATGTTGTAAGTTTTATTAATAAAATTACTACAATTTGATTTAGTATTTATCATTTTGTAAGTTTATTAATAAAATTACTACAATTTGATTTAGTATTTATCATTTTGTAAGTTTATTAATAAAATTACTACAATTTGATTTAGTATTTATCATGTTGTAAGTTTATTAATAAAATTACTACAATTTGATTTAGTATTTATCATTTTGTAAGTTTAATAAAATTACTACAATTTGATTTAGTATTTATCATTTTGTAAGTTTTATTAATAAAATTACTACAATTTCATTTAGTATTTCTCTCAAGTTTTGGATTGTGATTAAAACATTCCTACTATTTGAATTATTATTACTGTTGTTCTTAAGTTGTGATTAACAAAATTTTCTTGAGAGAGTTTTAAAAATACTGCCTTAAATTTTAGAATTTCAATTTCTTATTGTTGATCTGAAAATTCCAGTTTATTTATC
>NW_013672451.1:20756-24431 GCF_000517525.1 Limulus polyphemus
GTTAATTTCAATTTGTTTGGTATTTATTAACATTTATTTTGCCAACTGCAGTAGTCACCACTTCCGGCTACAAACATAGCAAAAACTGAAGATATGTCAGTGACCTACGACCTTAAGTCTTATAATGACATAACCATTGTCTGTCATGTTAGGAATCATGACTTTTGCTAACAATATTCTCATAGGAGATAAGTGTAACTCTCTCAACACGGGCTTGGTCATGTTGGCCAACCACATGACCTCTTTGTACTCATTCAAAGTCTTTATAGATTTGATACTACTAACTTTTAATATAGTATGTACATCTTCACAAAATTTGGCAGTATTTCAGCTAACATTTACAAGTCTTTTACATACTAAAAAAAGATTTGTTCTTGAATATATCGAGTATTTGTTTTGAATAGTCCATGTGTAAAATAATTTTCATGTTAAATAAAAAATGCTTTTCTTCATCTCAAATTTCATTTGTGTAATCTCTAAAATCTCCTAAATACATTTCAAATGTTTGTTTTCAGTAAAACTTTATATTTTATGTTATTTTCTCTACCCTAACTCTATACGCTGTTGGTCAATATGACAGACCTCGTAACCATCACCACAAAAGAAAAAAATCTAAATTACCCTTTTTTTCTTTCTAGAATGACTTCAAATGTAACGTGAAACTACATTCGTTTATCCTAAGTAGCTTTCAACTTGCAACAGTATATTACATCAATTTGTAATTAAATTTTATTGTTTTATTGCCTTTTGAACCCTGTCTAACTACTCTTTGCACCACTTTCAGTTGTAAATCACTTGGGGAACATGGCATTCACATTATGCTGTCAAATCACCTTACCTATGAGCTACTCTGAGCTGCTCACATGCATGCCTCATATGTAATATATAATTAAACATAAGAAAGAACTATTAACAAATCCTGAAAGAGAGGATGTGGCAGGAGGGGTCTGATTTTCTATTTGATACCTCTGTAACCAAACAAAATTGAAGGCTATAAAAATGATGGTTTGTCTGAGTAGTGATAATTTTATAGTGAGTAATTTACTTTTAATTTCGTAGTTACTGGAGAAGTGGTGGATAAAATAGAGAAGATACCTAGAGAAAATGTGTCATGTGTCACACTAAGGGAAATTCTGGATCTTTTTAAATATTGCCTTATAGAATTAAGAACTCAAACTTATATACTATTAAAATAAGGATTATTAGCTAAGATTTTATGCTATACTAATTGGTATAACAAACAAAAAGTATTTTAATAAAATTTTGAATGTAAGACATAAAAACCTTGTGTCATGCACAGTAAAGGATATCCATGGTGACAGAGTTAATCAATAGTCTCCTTTCAATAAATAATAATTTTCAGCAATATTCAGTAAATCAGAATTTGAGTCATAATAATTTTTTTCCACAACCATTTAGATTAAACCTAACTAAGCTAACTTCTTATCTTATTATAGAAGAAAATTTATATCTTTCCGACATATAAATTAAGACAAAAGTGTCTTGAACTCTCAGTTAGATTCCTTTTTTCATCCATACAGTAACAATGTCTAGGAACTTATCCATTAAAATTAATTATTGCTCAAACCACTTTACATTGGCATGAATAATTTATTATCTGTTGTACTCAATCACATATTCAAATGTTGCCTATATCCATTTTCAAAGCTTTGTTTTATTAGTAACTCTTCAGACTGTAGTAATCAAACCACTAACACAGAAGGAAAATGAAATGAGGAAGACATAAATAATTATATTCTCAATAGATAACAGTTTCTTCACAAATAGGCTTAGGAAGACAAATAATTATGTATAATTATTTGTCTTCCTAAGCCTATTTGTTAAGAAACTGTTATCTATTGAGAAGTGTTCCTAAGCCTATTTGTTAAGAAACTGTTATCTATTGAGAAAAATAATTATATTCTCAATAGATAACATTTTCTTAACAAATAGGCTTAGGAAGACAAATAATTACATTTCTCAATAGAACAGTTTCTTAACAAATAGGCTTAGGAAGACAATTATATCCTCAATAAATAACAGTTTCTTAACAAATATGCTTTGGATTTAGCAGAAAAAACAAAATTTATAAACAAGTTATTTACAGGTGAAACTCCTCTGAGCTACACAGAAATGAAAGAAAATTTTTCAACTTTTAGTTTGTGAATTACACTAAATAAATATTTCAACTGACAAAGTATTAATCAAATATTTATGTATAAACCACCAGAAAGTAAAACAAATTAAACAAAACAAACATGCCAGAAGTTTCTGAAACTTAACATACACACACAAAAAACAAAAACAGTGATATACTAAGAATTACTTAATACATATGTACCTGGTTTGCCGCTGTCTTAATCTCTGTAGGGACACAAGTGGTAGTTACTGTTGACTCGCCACTTCTGCTACAATCCAATACACTAATCTGCTCGGATGTAGTTTGCTCATCACTTGCTGAATCTCTAATTTTACTCCGTTGATCCTTAGGAACTTCACTTGCTGCCTCTCCAGATGGAGCAGACCCATTAGGGATTTTGCTTATAGCTTCTACAGGAGGTGCAGTGCCATTTGTAGTTGAGTCGGGTTCATTATCCTTTGTCTCTCTCTCTGGTCTAGGATTTCCTCTTCGAAACCTTCCACGCCCTCTTCCATACCTAAAGCGAGGTCTACGAGGTGGTTGACGAATGCTTTCTTCTCTCTGTCTGTTAACATCTTCTTCGGCGTCATTTACTGGCTGATTCCACAAAAAATTAATACTGATGAAGTTGTTTGACTTACCCAATGTTTTCATATATCTAAATGTACTGAACTAGAAAATAACCTTGGAAGGGATAGTCAATCACAAATTGTAGTAACAAATATCATGCACTCCAAGTAAATTAGTGTAAATTGGGGAACTGCTCTACATAAAACATAATAAAATCATTAAATTTCAGTTTAGAAATGTTGAAAACTTCCATACATTTACCTCACCATCACTGTTGTGACCTTCTTCAGATACATGTCTAGGTCTGCGCCGAAAATACCGGCCACGATACCGCCGAGGTGCTCGACGTTGTTCCTGGTCCCTCTGTTGTGACACATTGCCTCCTTCAGTAACCTGCTGGTCTTCCTGATATCAAAATAATAAAAAATGTTAACATTTATTTTTTGACAAAAATAATATAAATTTAGCCATCAGTACAATGGGTTAATCCTCCCAATTATTTAGGTTTTTGTTTGTTTGGTGTGTTAATAAATATGATTTATGTGTATGTAGTTTTTAGTTAAAATTTCTATTTTTCTAAATGGTGACCCCAAAAGATTAAATTTTGCTGTTCAGAGCTTTAGTTATCATGTTGTAAGACAGACAGACAACATTATCATGATACCCTATTCTCAGTTATAGAGGAGGAGGAATAAAAAAAAAATTATGTAATCGCAAACATTTTTTTTTGGTGACCATAAAGCACAAAAACTTTCAATGCAAGGTCAAATATTGTGTGATCATGAATTTGAGGTCATGTAATTAAGATGAATAATTAGTCAGATCAATCTTTCTTCACCACAACCTCATTATGTAAACACATACCTTTTAGCACAACTAGAACAATAATCATGTCAAACTACATCTGCTGGCTAAAGCTTTGGTTGAAAAGAAGAGATTTGTTTGTTTAATTTCGCGCAAAGCTA
>NW_013672451.1:25427-26934 GCF_000517525.1 Limulus polyphemus
TTAGATTACGAGTCGAGTGCCCTAACCACCTGGCCATGCCGGGCCAAGAAGAGATGAAAGAAAGTAAACCAATCTACCACAATCAAGTGTTGAGGGTTAATTTGGAATTAAAGTAAACCATAGTTGATTAAATGACAATGTGTGGAGAACAGTAGTTTGATAATTTCTCACCTGTATAACTGATGTATTATCACAAATTATCCTTGATAGAACCATGAATTTGTCTTATTTTATCTGTGTGAAATCTGCAGTGACAGTGTATTTAAATAAATCTTCACACCAGTGTGAAATGGTTACTTGTAAAAAGTTTTACATTTTAAGAAGAATAATTCAATTACCTACATACAAAGCGGTGTTCTTGATCTTGGCCTGGTAACGCTAAATAGAAAGACTGAGAGAAAATTATTTAGTCTGATAATAAAGAAGTTGCTATTTTTTTAAGATTATTATTAATATATTTTTTATCTGTCCTATAATTTCCATATTCCAACTAACCTCCCTTGTACGAGGTGGTCCCCGAGGCCGATAGTTATTGTCACGAAAATAAGCACGTCTCCTCCTGGGCATTCGAGGTTCTTCACGTCTCTGACGCCTCTCATCAGGATCTTGATCTTGCTTTTCCTCTTGCTCATCATCTTCTTCCTATCAATTATACAACAAGTCTTAGCAACTGGCCTGTAACACCTATACAGAAGCATCATTATACGCTAATACACCAAACAACAGAATTACTAGTACAAACATATGAAAAGTGAACAACGTATGCTACATCATTATTTGATATCTAGACTCGGAAGGAGTACATAATGCCAGCCGGGCTTGGCAAGTTGGTAAATTGACTGTAAAAAAATTCAATTTATGCCTTATTTTTTTGACTGGTCAAATATAAAACCTGTCTTAAGTTTTATAAATATCCATTTATTAAACCAAGGTTTTTTTGATTAAATTATAGGCAAATCTTCGAATTACAACTCTACTAATAGATTTCAAAATGCCAAATTTCAATCCAAACAATATCTATTCTGTCACAGCCTAATACTTTATATCTTTTTACATATTTTGTAAACATTAATGATGTCAGAAAGACATGTAGGTTCAAGAAGTCTTGATACAAAATGAGCATCTTTCAAAAGTGCTCAGGTTATAGGGTTTTTATCATTTTGTAAAAAATTATTCATATAGCTTAACCCTTTCAAGACAGGTCACGGGTGAAAGGCCATGTCTTCTCATTCGTTGACTTGCATTCAAAATTCTATTAAACTACTATTTCATGAATTTATATCAATAAGTTTGGTATCTAACTGTAGATTACAATTCAAATTTTAGTACGAGGTCAAATATAAAACCTGTCTTAAGTTTTATAAATATCCATTTATTAAACCAAGGTTTTTTTGATTAAATTATAGGCAAATCTTCGAATTACAACTCTACTAATAGATTTCAAAATGCCAAATTTCAATCCAAACAATATCTATTCTGTCACAGCCTAATACTTTATATCTTTTTA
>NW_013672451.1:27360-31673 GCF_000517525.1 Limulus polyphemus
TTATATGGTATTAATATAGTAATTTATGATTTTTTAGTTATTCAAATGTATATATATAAAACATAAAAAAAAAAATTTGTTTCATATCCTCCACATGCAAATTTTTTAAAGGCTTAACAACCTACATCAAGCTGCAACTGAGTACAAATGTCAAAACTTGAAGAGATAATTGTTTGCTTTACTTCTTTATTTACTGTTCTATGTTTAAGAAAAATAAGTAACTTATTTCAAAATAGCAATAATCTATATACATATATAATGTATAATAATTGAAATGTGATTGTATTTTACAAAATACTAGTCCACTAAAACACAGCCAAGACTGGTCATTTTGTTATTTGATACGGTAACATGAGTGCACACGAGTACATCAGTGTAACTTCTGTATTGTCAGCCAGGCATGGCTGAAAGGTCAATATAATAAAAATAATAAATATATATAAATGTATAATGTTATGAGATTTAAGCTATACAGTCTAAACATTTATGTTTTTGTGCTATAATTTGTGTTCATTCTAGAATGAAAGAGGCATAACTTCTATTCATTTCCTAATTTTTTTTATGGTGGTTGCAAGATCGGTCAAATCTACCAAACATGGACAGAGATTAATTACTTAAAATATACAAATTTTTGTTAAGAAATGTGTCATAACTATCTGGATATTATAAAGATTTTGCTTGTTAATTTTGAAAATTTTCTGATGCATAAAAGTGTTTTTAATCTTAAAATGAAAATTACTTTGCATGAAAGATAGGTAACATGTGAAAATAAAAAAGGCACAAGAAAAACATTGCTTTACAAACCTTAAAACTTAAAAAAAAGGTAATGTTTACTGATAATCTGCCAAATTTTGCTAAGATTCGCTTACTAACTTAAAAGTTATAGCATGAAAACAGAAACAAGCACAAAATGGTAACAAGGTCGGTCCCAGGGTCCAAGCCCATGCTGAAAGAGTTAACATGGGAAAATAAGTGATGCTTATGAGGAAAAGGTCTGTAGTCAATACTGAACCTTCTAGATAATTTATGTTATCTAGTAATAAGGTAAACAGTATTGGAAGTTGTACACATAGAAACAATGGGCACATCATTGGTTCATGTTACAAGATGCTATTTAGAAATTATCTGGAACATTTTGTTTAGTTTTGGCCACCTTATCTAAGAAAAGATGTTTAGTTTAGTGTCCAGAAAAAAAAAGGCTTAGTGAAGGAAATATTAGTACAGTTTTATGAAAAAAAAAGGCTTAGTGAAGGAAAGATTAGTACAGTTTTATGAAAAAAGGGCTTAGTGAACAAGATATTAGAACAATTTTATGAAAAAAAAGGCTTAGTGAAAGACAGATTAGTACAGTTTTATGAAAAAAGGGCTTAGTGAACAAGATATTAGAACAATTTTATGAAAAAAAAAGGCTTAGTGAAGGAAAGATTAGTACAGTTTTAAGAAGTCAAAGACTCAGTGATATTGGTTAAAGCATCACCCTAGGCTTTTGTGTACTTGAAAATCACTACAAGATGGTGAAAGAATTGTGAGAAACCAGACAGACTACATCCTATTTAAAAAACATATCAGAATTATTACAGTACTTGGACCTTATCCATGAGCAGACTGTGGTACTAGGCCTCCTGGAAAGCAAAAGGATATTTAGAACAATTTAGAAAATCAACACCACGAAGAAGTAAAAACTGAGTTTAAATAATAATAATAAAAGAAGCACTTGCAGATTGGTTAATGAGAGGTAATTACTATCATAGGAAGGATGATAATAAACAGAAAAAATCCTCTTAATAATAAGTATGCTGATGACACAGCTCTTAAGAATGAATATGAGGAAGAGTTACAAATGTTACTCAACAGGCTTGTTGGTAATGGGGAGAGACTATGGACTCAAAATATGTCAACAAAACTAAGACAGCGGTAATTTCATGACATTACGAGGCTCTCAGAATAATAATCAGAACAGAAGTGAGATTAGTAGATGGTTACTTACTTAAGAATGAATAAGAGGAAGAGTTACAAATGTTACTCGACAGGCTTGTTGGTAATGGGGAGAGACTATGGACTCAAAATATGTCAACAAAACTAAGACAGTGGTAATTTCATGACATTACGAGGCTCCCAGAATAATAATCAGAACAGAAGTGAGATTAGTAGATGGTTACTGACTTAAGGATGAATATTGAAAGATGAAAAAAAATAATAATCGAAGAATAACAACATCAAAAACAAAGTTTTTTAAGTTTCACAAGGAAATGAGAAATTAGAATTGTAGAAGAGAATAATAAGAATGGTACATATTGTCAGTCCTACTTTTCAGAGTGGACCTGCTATGCTTACACAAAATTACAGCACGAAGAGTTTAAAATGTGGTGATGAAGAAGTGAGGGACTTGTGCATTCCACATGGTACTTCAAAATTATCAAAGGACTTATTTTTGTTGTTGTTTGTTTCTAAAGAGAAAGTATGTTGTGTGTTGATTCCATCATCAAATTTTCTTTACTAAGGACTTCAATTACTTGGTCGTTTCACATGTAATTTCTCAGTGCTTAAGGTTCACTATGGGAAACAAATCTTTTGGGACGTTAACATAACGATGTGCAAGTTCAAAGAATACAGTTACACCAACACACGTTTTAAATGAAGCAATATGTTCAATCTTTTCATGAAAAAATATAAAGGATACTCCACGGGGGTGATCACACGCGTACTTCACGGGGGTGATCACACGCGTACTTCACAGGGGTGATTACACGCGTACTTCACTGGGTGATTACACGCGTACTTCACTGGGTGATTACACGCGTACTTCAAACTGATGAAAGTTATTAATATTTTGTTCTGTCCTTACATAATATTATTTCCCTGTTTCGATATATGTACCTAGACTAACCTAGCTATTAGTATTAGTCTGAAAAGAAATTTTTTAATCCAAAGCAAATATCATACATACAGATGACTTCAGAATGCTGAAAACTTTACAGAAATCCATCTAGCTAATATAAAAACTTAGTTGTTTAATAAAGCTTTACTTTTTTAATCAGCTAACTATACTTGAAAGAACTCGGAATTATTGCAACACATAAAACACTATGGCCTTTAATCAAATATACTATGAGAGCAAATTGAGAAATAATTAAAACTACCACATCTGTTATAAAATAAATTGGATGAGGACTGCCCGAAAAGTGCATAAAACTATCATGACAAACTAATAAAAGAAGAGTGTATGAATGCATCGAAGCATTTAACTAGCTACTAACCAATTTGAGGCTTTTTACCAGATAGCAAGCTCCTCTGAAGACAAAAGAAAAGCATTAAAAACATTTTTAACAAAGCAGGCAGCTTACTCGTCGTGGGAGTCTACGTTGTGAGCGTCGCCTGGAAATATATCGCCTACGAAAAGGTCGTTTATCTGCTGCATAGCGGCTCCCCTGAACAGGGGCTCCATCAGGTCCCGTTACATTAGCTGCTTCATTTCCCTGTGTAAAGTTAAGAACACAAACACTTGGACTTATTTTTATATCTTGTACATTTCAAGTTTCTGTTAACTAGAAAATATTGTTAACATCTTAATCCTATTGTTACAGGTAACAAGTCAAAGGCCATGTCATCACGTTTGTTGACTTACACTCAAAATTTTATTGAACTACTATTTTATGAATCTATGTCAATACATTATGGTATCAAGTTGTATATTATAATTCAAATTTTAGTATTATACATTAGTTAATTTCTTAATTAAAAATAAATAAAAAACACCTAAACATCGATTTTTGTATGTCACGTGGCATGCTGAATGCAGCATTGGTTCCAATTAGATGTTTGTGTTGTCAAAATACTAAATATACAGTTTCATACAAATTAGGAACTCAAACTACCAATATTGACAAGCAAGAATATAAAATAAGAACCTCTTATATTTTCTTATGCTAAGATATCATTCCTGTACTGAATCAAACATAGTGGCACCTCATCCACCTCTTTCCATTTTTGGAAACACTCCCTTATATACACTTGCTTCGATATATGACATGAATAACCAATTAAATGATCAGAATGTCCCATTAGTGGTTTTCTCAGCCATTTTGATGTGTTATTGTGCTAATTTCGTTCTTTTCACACAAGATTTCAAACAATGAGGTAAGTCTTTAGTGAGCTCAAAATTTCATATATATATACACCTGGAAAAAAGTTAAGCACCCCCAAATATTTTTTCAGGATTGCTTATTGAAAATAGGTTTAATTTTCATGATGTTGAAAATAATTTCAAACATAATTAAAAGGATGTGAGCGTTCAGGTGAGACATTTAAATCAG
>NW_013672451.1:32576-43714 GCF_000517525.1 Limulus polyphemus
CTTTACTTCTTTATTTACTGTTCTATGTTTTAAAAAAAATAAGTTTAAGAACTTATTTGTAAATAATAATAATGTATATACATATATTTAATGTATAATAATTGAAATGTGACTGTATTTTACAAAATACTAGTCTACTAAAACACAGCCAAGACAGGTCATTTTGTAAAGACTAAAGCTCAGTCATATATTATTGGATACATAAACATGAGTGCACGTGCACTGTGTTATTGTAACTTCTGTTTTGTTAGACAGGCATGGCTGGAAGGTCAATATAATGTGTTTTCTTTCATGTTATAATTTATGTTCTTTCTAGAATGAAAAAAGCATAATTTATCTATTTTTTCCTAATTTTTTATTGAGGTTACAAAGTCAGTTAAATCGAAACAACCCATACAAAAAAGTTTATTCTAAAAACAATTTTATAATTATCTGGAGATTATAAAGATTTCACATGTGAAATTTTAAAACATTCTAATGCATTAAAGTATTTTTAAGCTTAAAATCAAAACTGCTTTGTATGTTGGATAGTCAACATTGTGAGAGAGATAGAGAGAGAGAAAAAAGGTTTACGAGAAAATCTTTATACTTAATTTAAAAACCTGATATTTCGTAAAGATGTGCATACATTATGAAAAATCATAATATAATTACTCTCATGGTTACGAGCTGGGTGGATGACACCCAGCCCGTAATGCAATGCTGAATTCACTGTAATTTTAACTTGAGAATGATCGCACCAGTGATTGAAACCTGTTTTAAAAACATACTTCTTTATGGTAAAAAGCTGTAGTAAAATAGAAAACATTATCAGCTTATTAAGCGGTGCTGATTTCGCTTTAACACTGCTACAAACACTAGAAAAATATTGTCAGCTTCATATTGTCATAAACCAAATTTACAACCTTCCATTTACTATGATTAAAGGCCATCTTCCAATTATTTACCAAACTTACAAACTGATCTAAGTCATCTCAACATAGCTAGAAATACACAAGATTTTAATGTGATCAGTAAACTTTGCTAATTTATTAATTATGCTTACATAAATATCATTAATCTAAACAATAGAAAGCAAAGACTCAAAAACTAACCCCCCCGAGATATTATGTTAGCAAAACAACCTAGTTTAACTGGAGTCCTTTAATAACCTTTTGTGTTCTTTCATCTAGCTACCCTACAATCTAATCAGAGATGTGATCTGACCTCCTTTAAAATTCTTGGGAAAATATTAATTAGGAATGTGAGAAAAAAATGGAATCGTTAAGGTATTATGTAAGAACAACCCATTTTTTAGGGCACAAACTAATACAGTACTATACTAAAAAAACGGCAACCTGAGTAAAACACTACCTTATCTCCCACAACAACATCAAACTCTACAGTCTCTCCATCTCCTACACTCCGTACAATCTTCTTTGGGTTGTTTTTTATTATAGCTGTCTATAGGAAGAAAGAAACTGATAATTTTAGGTTCCATGATAAATAAATTAATGAAAAAAAAATGTACTAAACATAAAACTAATGCAAAAATAGTTTTATTCATTACCACATTGGACTTAAGAACCGACCTTACGACTTCTGAAAGCATCTTTACAGTTTTTAAATGATTAACAGTGTGTCTTTCAAATAACAAACAAATTCACTTAAAAATACTTGGGAGGCACACAAGAATCCTCATTTTAACCATTTGTTAGGTTAAAATTTACTGGGGACTCCAAGTAAGTTTGTTTTAATAAAGTATTTTTAGCAGTGAAGTCTAAAGTAATTATCTGACTTTAGAAGTAAATTAGTGTTAGGTGTGATTTCAATTACAGGATGGCCAGATTCTTTTTAATTTTTTTTTCGCCCAACTTTAAAGCAAAATTCCAGATTTTCTAGGCCTACACACTCACTGGTACTTCAACTTTTCCTCATAATCTCATTGAAACCACTTCTGCCCATCATCTGGTTGGGTAACAACAGCTTGAAAACTTTGGTACTACGGAGAAAGAACTTTAAACAATAACAATTTAACGGTAGATGAGAAAATGTTATTTTTATACAAGAAAGAATTCTTGACCGAAAGTATCACCAAGTATAATAAATTAGATGATTATTAACAAATAGAATGACCGAGTGACCGACAAGATACGTTAAAACAATAAGTGACATAACTAAATGCACATACAATTTCGAGATATAAAAAACAAAATGGAGGCGGTATAATTTTACTCGTTACGAGATAATGTTTTAATTTTCCCTCGACTTTTTTTGGCCCCTTCTCAAATTCCCCGATTTTTCAAGGATCAAACTTATTGTGACTTAATTAAACCTGTGAAACTTTTGGTGACATGTTCACAAAGAAGTTTAATATTACACACCTCTCTTTTTTAAAAGAAAATCCATGTTTTATACAAGACAATTTCTGTGAGAATCTAAATAAATACCACTTTTGTACCATATTAAAACAACTGCACCATTAAATAAGTATAAAAATTAAGTCAAAATCTGCTAACTTTGTATCAATATTTTAATCCATTCACTGTGGCTGGGACATACATTTCCTAGTGCTCCCGCCCCCCACCCCCTCATACTGCAGTTGGGACAAATGTTTCCCACTGTCAACACTGTTAATGTCCCCCTCCCACTGCAGCTGGGACAAATGTTTCCCACTGTCAACACTGTTAATGTCCCTCTCACACTGCAGCTGGGACAAATGTTTCCCACTGTCAACACTGTTAAGGTCCCCCTCACACTGCAGCTGAGACAAATGTTTCCCACTGTCAACACTGTTAATGTCCCCCTCACACTGCAGCTGAGACAAATGTTTCCCACTGTAAACACTGTTAATGTCCCCCTCACACTGCAGCTAAGACAAATGTTTCCCACTGTCAACACTGTTAATGTCTTCCTCACACTGCAGCTGAGACAAATGTTTCCCATTGTCAACACTGTTAATGTCCCCCTCCCACTGCAGCTGAGACAAATGTTTCCCACTGTCAACACTGTTAATGTCCCCCTCCCACTGCAGCTGAGACAAATGTTTCCCACTGTCAACACTGTTAATGTCTTCTTCTGCTGGGTCCAGGTTCATCATCTTGACTATCACCACTAGATGGAGAGCTGGCATCCTCTTGTCTCATTGACTCTTCATCATCACACATTTGCACACTATTTGACTCACTTTCACTATCTTCTAAGCTATCTGAGTCAATATCATCAAGCATATTAACATAGTAATGAGGGTTACTACTTGCCACTCTAGTGATGCAGGCACGGCCGACACACAGTTGTCGTACATTTCGCTTAGGCATCTTGTTGGTTACTGAGTGTAAAACCTTGAGGGAAATCCTATATCAACATTAGGTGGGATGGCAAAAATTTGCCTCAGTCGAGGCATGGAGGGGGGGGGGGGGAGCAATGGAAAGTATACTTCCCAGCCACAATGAAAGGATTAACATTAGGTTTTATGACTGAATTCAAAGTAGAGCATTATTTTCACAATTCTTATTCTAAATTTTGGTCAGATGTGAAAGAATATCTTTCGTTAAACTTTCCACTGGTTATTTCTAGCTTCTTACTTACCCACCCTCGAGGAGTACATAACTACAACCACCTACCAGAGTTGTGCTTAACCCCACTCAACTACTCTTGAAGCATGCTTAACTACACCCAACTACCTACAATCTGTGATTAACTACATCCAAAACTCATGAACATTTACTATCTAACAGGTGACAATCATTAATGGATATACAAGATTGAACACTAAGATTATGTGGCAAGAAACAGTTCAGAATACAGGAAATTTTAAAATATTATTCTAAAATCAAAACTCTAATAATTACTACCATTTTCAAAATTCTAACTAACAGAAAAAAACACAAAGAAACTTATTGTCAACATCATTTTAAGGTTCGAATACACAACTGAACTGTAACAAATGATCTTAACTCTGAAGAGATCAGCTCAACACATTTCTTGATATAATATTTCTTTGTAGGTATTGATACTTTCAACTTTTGAATAGCTTTATCTTATTCTGGGCATTCACAATATTATAAAGTGGCATCATTTGTGTAAGTAGCAAATACTGGGAGCAACTTAACCTTCTGTTTACAGACTTGTTTAATACAATTCACAATTGGCAAGATCTACATATTATATGATATACGATAACTATGTGTTTGTTTGTCAAAACATAGTTAAAAACTGAATGAACAATTGGTGTAAAAAAATGAGGACCCCAACACTAATTAGTCGGATCAACCACGAGGACCCCAACGCTAATTAGTCGGATCAACCACGAGGACCCCAACACTAATTAGTCGGATCAACCACGAGGACCCCAACACTAATTAGTCGGATTAACCACGAGGACCCCAACACTAATTAGTCGGATCAACCACGAGGACCCCAACACTAATTAGTCAGATCAACCACGAGGACCCCAACACTAATTAGTCGGATTAACCACGAGGACCCCAACAGTAATTAGTCGGATTAACCACGAGGACCCCAACAGTAATTAGTCGGATTAACCACGAGGACCCAAACAGTAATTAGTCGGATTAACCACGAGGACCCAAACAGTAATTAGTCGGATTAACCACGAGGACCCCAACAGTAATTAGAGGGACTAACCATGAGGACCCCAATACTGGGATCATTTGCAATATTGATTGTATTAATATATTTATTTTTTTGTGTGTGTGTGTGTGTGTGTGTGTGTGTGTATGCCTTCCATTATTTGAGTCACAACAAGGATGAGGACCCAAAAGCAGTTTGATGCATAAACAGAAAAATGTTTCAAAGCCAACTGGGTTCACATAATTACATGGTTAAACATGGGGAAAAAATGAGCATTTTTAAACAGAGGTGTTATAAAAAACTTCTTAAGCAAAACCAAAATACCATACACAGTTTTTAAAAACATTTAAAACTGGTAAATCACGATTAAAGCAAGACCAGGCAACTCAAATCTAGTGACCAGAAATAATTAGTTGATCAGATCACTTTAATCATTATTTATCTATTTTAATCTTTTTATAATTTCTCACATTTTTTTCACATACCTGATGAACAAAGATGTCTTCTTTAGTATCAAGTCTTCATCGCACAAAAAAAAAGTTAATAACATGATTATTAAAAATTATAAACATGCAGATCTTGGTATATTTAAACTTTGTCACACATAAAACTGAGACTTGAAACATGTGCAAAGCCATTCCAAACATTAAAGCAATAAACACAGTTTCATCCGTAGCAAGAAAGTTTTTATTTATTGAAACATTTGAAGAGACTGCACGACAAGTTTGATTCTATCTGTTATCAGAATAGTTCACAGTGGAAAAGACATGACAATCTGATATAAAACAAAATATAATTATGTTGGAAACACACCACAGCCTTCCTACCCCTGACAGGTACTCAAAATAGTCAACCAACAGTTATTACCTAGTTTTAACTCAAGCCCCACTTACCTGTACTATCTAACACTCAAAATAAGCACATTAATCAACCAACAGTTATTACTGAGTTTTAACTCAAGCCCCACTTACCTGTACAATCTAACACTCAAAATAAGCACATTAATCAACCAACAGTTATTACCTAGTTTTAACTCAAGCCCCACTTACCTGTACTATCTAACACTCAAAATAAGCACATTAACCAACCAATCGTTATTACCTAGTTTTGGCTAGTTAAGCCTGACTTGCTGTATCATAATTAGGTAGCTTTATTTGAATGGTAGATAATATCAATCTACAGACACTTAAAACAATAACATGCTAAATGTCAAGGTGTAAATACTTAGGAACATTCATCTTATATTAGCATGACACTTTGGTTAGAACTTACTTTGTCAAGGTGTAAATACTTAGGTACATTCATCTTATATTAGCATGACACTTTGGTTAGAACTTACTTTGTCAAAGTGTAAATATTTAGGAACATTCATCTTATATTAGCATGACACTTTGGTTAGAACTTACTTTGTCAAAGTGTAAATATTTAGGAACATTCATCTTATATTAGCATGACACTTTGGTTAGAACTTACTTTGTCACGTGCATTTAAACAACTAGATTTAAAGGCACTTTTAAGTATTTCAGCAATTCAAAAAAGGAATTAAAATGATAAAGATAAATTAACAATAATTACAAAAGGATCTGTACAGGGTGTGGACACAATAGGTTAATTTACAAATGATGGGCCTCAAATCTTTACTGGGGCCATCACTACTCTGCATTTATAGAAATAATTCTGATAAGAACATAACCAAGAAAATGGTTAAGTTTGCTAACGATATGAAAATCTACAGTATGGCTGGCTGTAATGAGCATTTTATGATTATAGAGAGAGACTTGGATCAATTTGTTAGGGCCTGGCATAGCCCGGCAGTTAGGGCACTCGATTCCCAACCTGAAAATCCCTTAGTTCAAATCCCTGTTGCCAAACATCTTTGTCCTATAGAGTTGCCAACTGGATGTAAAAATTACTAGCTGACCTGAAACTAGTTGGGATTAAGGTCATTACAGAGAAGAAGGCGATGACTTAGATCAATTATGTGTTTTACATGGAAAATATTCTTAATTATGTGGATGAGAATTTCATTTAGAATTTGGGTTTATTGATTGATTGATACAGCACTTACATCATTTGAAAGGGTGTTCTTTTGTGAGCAGTAAAGCTAACAGAATTTTGAGTTGTGTCATATAAGTAATAAATTTTATGTATAGCCATATCAACAAGATGAAAGCAGCCAGTACCTAACTATGCATGTTAAAAATTTACAACTGTGTTAAACTGTAGACACTTGTGTAGTAAGGACATTTTTAAAGTGAGTAAATCTTCACAAGTGTACAACGTCCCCCATACATCTAAAGTGTACAACGTCCCCATACATCTAAAGTGTATAACATCCCCATACATCTAAAGTGTATAACATCCCCATACATCTAAAGTGTATAACATCCCCATACATCTAAAGTGTATAATATCCCCAAGTATTCACAAGTGATAATGCATTATAAATACTTCGCATATATTAAAAAAGTATTAACATAAAAAGTTAAGTATTTACAAAAGATACATGTAGTATGTACAATACTAACAAACACGTTCTATAAGATTTCAATATGTGGTTTACATAGCTGGTATAAAATGTTCCTTCCTACAAAGAATGACAAGAAAGATACTCTAGTCCATAATATTCTCGTGTCTTACCACTTCCTCTTCACTTACTGAACTGGGTGGTCAGTTTTTTCCATAAAATTTGTTTTTGAATGACTAAAACATATCTTAAACTACAAAAACACTAAAACTAGGTTTTACTGCTGAAACTGGGCATTTCAGAAAATGAAAGTCTAGTATGTAAATATTGCAACACACAAACCAACCTGTTAATAAAGCCGTATCCGTTCTTTACATTGAACCATTTCACTGTTCCCGTCACGTGGGTCGCTGGAAATAAAACATAGCAACAACTAATGTAAATATACTCCCATAAAAACTACCTACACATCTAATTAGACACTATGGTTCAGTAACTAACAACAGATAGCTAAATAAAGCTGATATTTTGTTACAAAAAGCTTAGACTTATTAGGGTTAATATGGAACAAAGGACACTATGGTTCAGTAACTAACAACAGCTAGCTAAATAAAGCTGATATTTTGTTACAAAAGCTTAGACTTATTAGGGTTAATATGGAACAAAGAACATCATGCTAGTTACTGTCTCAGAAGTAGTACTACTGAGATTTAAGAAATTACTAATATTAACTCATTCTATACTTCAAGTGCTTCATCCTGTATTTTTTTCTTCAAATAAATCAAGCAAGAATGTGCTTGTATAAAATTATATTTTTGGTTTTAAAAATTGTGATCAAGATATTTTTGAATCACGTAAACTAACACTTAAAACTTACACAGTTCTTTACTTCATTTGATTTAACCACATAAAAAAAAAACCCTGATAAAACACCAGCTTTCTGATAGGTGGACTTGAAAGAAGAAGTTTCATCTTTTTTATTATTTTTTTTAAACAAGTTATACCAACTTTTTTTGTTATCTTACATGAAAATAACTATCATTCATTTTATTTAATATATTATGTCATTAGTGCTTGTGCTGATATAATACTGACCACATCAGTAACACAGTGTTTTAAGCCTCTTTAGTGAAATCAGCAAGCCCAATAAAAACAAAATTTACACAGGTTCGATGTACGTCTCCTAATGGTCCTAAAGATGCTACTCAAACAACTGAGCCAAAGCTCAGCCCACTGGTTAACATACATAACAGTACAGACTCAAAGAAAGCCCGAGGTTGATAAAATTTGGTGATAGCCTGTTGCATGTATATTACCCTTCAAGCACAAACTGCTTTGTTCATACTTGGCTTGTAAGACTTTCATTGCCACTAATCCTATCAAAAACAAAATTCAGCGTTCAGTTTATATGATAAATCAGCTTTAATACATTAGGACGGCTCACTCCTAAGTGAACATATCAGAATCAGATTTCATTATATATGTATTATTGGTCATCAAAGGACTTTTGTCCCATCACATCTTTTCTCAACAAATAGAAAACTAACCATGAAATCCAGCCCTGATCCTTCAATTATTCATCTTAAACTTTAGATTTTAATTTATTACACAAGTTTTCCTCTGCTGGAACAAGAATCTGCACTTTCTGGAAATATATAGACCAATTTAAACTTTAAATTTGACCTCTTGTCCTACTGGCCTCAAAGTTCAGCAAAAAACATAAGCAATATTGATCTCAACAGATGGGCCAAGGATTGTTTAATTAGTATTGGAGATTATTAAGGAAAATGTTCAAGACAGAACATCTCATCAGATGGGCCAAGGATTGTTTAATTAGTATTGGAGATTATTAAGGAAAATCTTCAAGACAGAAAAAGGTCTTTGTTTTGTTGTAATGGAAAGCTACACAAAGATCTTGTTGGTGATCACAATGAGCTATTCTATCAAGCATAAGGGGAAAAACAAAAAGATTTTAGAATTGCAAGTCTCTAAACTCATTGCTGACCTACTGAGAGACAAGTTAACGTTTTCTGGAAAAATGGTGTGCCAGTGAGACCTGTCAATTTTCTTCTTCTCACAGTGGAAACACTTCACCAAACTGCATGAATGTCAGTAAAAATTTCCTAAATAGTATCTTGTTTCAGCTAAAAAACAATCTGATTTAGCTGTTCTATGATTTTTTTTTAAAGCTTCCAACATTTTATTAAAATACTGTTTTGATGAGACACTAAAAAACACTTTCTTTCATACAAGTTGTTTTTTTACTTATTCATCAGAAGGTTACATTTTATATATATACATTTAGTTTCAAATTGACTGATATTCACTGAACATAGTGAAAACTAATAAAGATTTATTGCTGATCTATGACCTGACTTTTCACAACAGCATCGGGTCAGGCTAGATAATATTTTACTGACAACATTCTTGGTCGATATCAATTTATATTTAATAAATACAGTATATTTTCAATAAATAGTGAGTTATTTTACTTATCTACATTCTTTGAAAATGATACCAATATTAAATAAATAAGGAATTGAGTTTTTGCAATATTTTGCACTTGCCTACCATATTATCTAAAACAAACTGGGCTTAACTGATGTCTTGGTATAGACAATTTCCAGTTTTCAAATAAATATAATTCAACACTATTTTGAGAAATAAGAACATCCAAAGAAACTATAAAACAATTCCCAAGTTTTCTAAACTTTTTACCAAATTTAGTTTTTCTCAGTAAGAGCTATATCGATTCATTTTAGAGAAAAACCATAAATTGCTTCTCGTGTTAACCTGAATATTTTATAACCTGTTTCACGTCAACAGTATCGAATTCAACCATCCTCAGATCCATAGTTTTGTTTTCCTGCATCACACAAGAAAACAAAACTAACAAATAGAATAGTTTAAAACTTCAGAACTTTATACAAATTATATAGCTTCTGCAAGTACCTCACTTTTATATCTGATATTTGTATGAATTTGCAGATGCGAAACTTCTGAAATATTTCATGTTGTGATACAATTTTTTAAAGAAATAATAAAAATTTATACTCTTGTAAATTTGAATTACTGATTTTTATATTTTCCTACATTGTTGTAAAACTTTCATATACAGTGTTTATTTCATAGAACTGTAAATTTTATATTTGGTTTGATTTAATAAATGCCACATGCAGTTCGCCGTATTTATGATGACCGACATACAATAATTTTTTACCATACAAAATTATAAACAAACCAATTTTTTTTTACAAATTCTTAACCTTAAGATTTATCTTAATATATGTAATACGTTTTAAACATTATGTGTACATATACATTTCTTTTCGTTATTTTCTTTGATCATACGAGCCAGTTACGCAGGCCAGTAAAGCCAAGTATAAATGAGGGGCCAAACAAAGTGGTTTTGTCGGTGAAACAAAACTTGACATGGGTGAGTGCAAAGTAATGTAATTAATCCTAACTTTTCATAAAAAATATTCCATTTCTCAATACATCATAATTCAAGTGTAGTATAAAATGATAAACTTAGCTTTTAGCACACATGAACAGGATTGTAACTGTGGTGAAAGTTGCTTACAAACACCTTTCTTGTAGCAACACAACACCAAGCTAAACATCTGTCACTTTACTCCAAACTCTACACTAATCCACTGAATTGGAGAAGCCATACTGGTTAATACAGTTGAAAATAATGGAAAAAAAAGCTTTCATCATGTGTTAAATCACTAGCCTATGACCTCAAAGCTTTCATCGCATGTTAAAATCACTAGCCTATGACTTCAAAGCTTTAATCACGTGTTTAAATCACTAGCCTATGACTTCAAAGCGTCATAGGCTAGTGATTTAAACATGATAAAGCTTTGAAGTCATAGGCTAGTGATTTAAACACGTTTTCAAAGCTTTCATCACGTGGTTAAATCACTAGCCTATGACTTCAAAGCATTCATCACATACTTTAGATCACTAGCCTATGACTTCAAAGCTTTAATCATGTTTAAATCACTAGCCTATGACTTCAAAGCTTTAATCATGGTTAAATCACTAGCCTATGACTTCAAAGCTTTAATCATGGTTAAATCACTAGCCTATGACT
>NW_013672451.1:44499-47168 GCF_000517525.1 Limulus polyphemus
CTATGACTTCAAAGCTTTCATCACGTGTTTAAATCACTAGCCTATGACTTCAAAGCTTTCATCACGTGTTTAAATCACTAGCCTATGACTTCAAAGCTTTCATCACGTGTTTAAATCACTAGCCTATGACTCCAAAGCTTTCATCACGTGTTTAAATCACTAGCCTATGACTTCAAAGCTTTAATCACGTGTTTAAATCACTAGCCTATGACTTCAAAGCTTTCATCACATTTAAATCACTAGCCTATGACTTCAAAGCTTTCATCATGTATTTAAATCACTAGCCTACGACTTCAAAGCTTTTATCGTGTGTTTAAATCACTAGCCTCTGACTTCAAAGCTTTCATCACATATTTAAATCACTAGCTTCTGACTTCAAAGCTTTAATCATGTTTAAATCACTAGCCTATGACTTCAAAGCTTTAATCATGTTTAAATCACTAGCCTCTGACTTCAAAGCTTTAATCATGTTTAAATCACTAGCCTCTGACTTCAAAGCTTTAATCATGTTTAAATCACTAGCCTCTGACTTCTTGGAGCCGAGATATGGACAATTACATCACACCATGACAACCAAAGTTAAGGAATGTTGACTGACTGAAATTTAATAAAACCACACTTGTATTCGAGTCACATGGTCAAATTAGCACTATTTTGTTCAAAAGTGTTATGGAAAAATTCTAAAAACACTAATGATTTTATTCACAGTGCATTGAAATGAATCCAAATTTACAATTTTGTTTTTTTACTTTTATACATAATAGATAACTTTTGATAATGGAACAAATTTCAACTCTAAAGTTTGTTTTTAATTCAAGGATCAATTTTTTTTTTTATTATATTTAAATAGTTTTTGCGAAATTAAATTTAATATAGAAGTAATTTTCCCAGTTGAAACTCTTGCGGTACTAGTCCGTTATCAATTTTAAGGACTAATATTCACTTCCTATCAGAGCAAGATGCCGGTTCAGAGTTAACTAAAGTTCAACCTGGTTATATGTACAGTAGAAATGAAGTATGGTGTACTTAGCTTATCAAAAAAACTAATGATAAGGTGCTTATATAAGAAAATCGCATCAGTGGGGGCTTGAAAAGACTAGTTAAATGGTAGTAAGTTAACAAAATGGTTTTGAAAGATTCAATATTTTTTTCTACAATAAACATCACTGTAGTTACAAATCCTTGTTTTAACAACACAAGATGAGCAATACTGTTTAAAGCACATTAACTTCATCCATCCTAAAATAAAGTTCACAACTGAAGAGGGAAAATAAGCAACAGATTTTCTACATTTAAATATCACACAGCTTCACAACACATTTAATGTAAAAATTCATAGAACATACATCATCTGGAAAATAGCATACAACACAATTTAAAGTACATTAAACCCTTCCGTATTTTGCCCAAAATAACTCAAACACTCTCCGTGTTTTAAAAATATTTGCCCAAATTTATTTGCATATTATCATGCATTGCAATCAGTGCTCACTAGATGTCATTGGAAATACTGTTTGTAGTGACCTCTGTTGGATTTATCCTGAATTATGTATCATGAGCAGTGAAGAAAAGCATTCCTACTCTTTACTGTAGTTTCATTTAAATAATATATATCACATACAAATCCAGGTATGTAACAGTTATTATGTATATTTTGTGCAGAAAAATAATAACAGGTAATAAAATAATTTTTTTATTAATAGAAAATAATACTAGTAAAAATCTACCACCAGTTGTAATGTCAGTATCAGTATTTATTACATCTACATCTGGTGATTAAACTTGCTAAAATAATTCTTTGCCAAATTTCACCTTTTGAAAAAATAGAATAATTCATAATTAGTTCAATTAATACCACTTCTAGGAGTGATTACTTCTTACAGAAAAACATTTCCTGGAGCACTGAAACAACCTTATCAGTAGGCTTAATAATAGACCCCCCCACCCTCCACTTTGTAAATCTCTCAGCTCTTTCCTTATTGCAAATAGCCAAAGGTTCAAATTGAACCTGCTTCTAACCTGTGATCCTAACTTTTCAACTATGCACCCTTGTAATAACAAAGAAATCTTTACAATAACTATCCATGTCCTATCTTGTTTCCTTTATTTATACTCCTTATCTGCTATTTATCCTCTATAATAAATCAAACTTTAGAAGTGAAGTGTATTTATCTTTTCAAGCCTCCAAAAAAATCACTAATTCTCTACTATCAATCTAGCCAAGCAATAGATTAAAATACAAGTCTAAACCCCCCCCCATTAATCAACACTGATACGATTAATTACTAGTATTTCAAATAAAGATGTAAGTCGTACAAGGCCTGGTTACATACAACCAGCTTCTAATCCTAAATAATTACATATTTTAGTTGTTAACAGTTACCACATAATAACAGACAAAGTTTTAACTACATGAAACATTCATTTACAATAAGACAGTAACATCCTACTGTATAGCAGCTCATTACAATAAGACAGTAACATCCTACTGTATAGCAGCTCATTTACAATAAGATAGTAACATCCTACTGTAGAGCAGCTCATTTACAATAAGACAGTAACATCCTACTGTATAGCAGCTCATTTACAATAAGACAGTAACATCCTACTGTATAGCAGCTCATTTACAATAAGACAGTAACATCCTACTGTAGAGCAGCTCACTTACA
>NW_013672452.1:0-4001 GCF_000517525.1 Limulus polyphemus
TCTAGTTCTGACTAGATATAGGGTAGGCGGGTATATAAAAGAGGGGAATGTAATGTGTGAGCAGATAGTGAGTAATTGATCTGTGGTCGGAGTATTATTGACGTTCGTTGCTATAGCGTTTGTTTAGCGCGATTGTTGAGTGTATCGATTAAGTTATATTCGGAAAGAATAAACCAGTTTTATTAAGTAAAGGCTTGTGTCGCTTAAGTTTCGTCGGTACGAAGTTACGGAAAATCAATTAAAAAACGGAGACGTAACACCACATTGACATATCTACTGTGTATACCCTACGATCTATTATTTAGAGCAACCTTGAGATATCCACTGTGTCTAATTTACGATATATTTATTTTAGAGCCACTTTGATATATCTGCTGTGTATACTTTACAATATATTTGTTTTAAAGCGACATTGAGATATCTCCTGTATGTACTTTACGATATATTTGTTTCAGAGCGTTATTGAGATATGTACTGTGTCTAATTTACGATCCATTTGATTCAGAACCACATTGAGATATATACTGTGTCTACTTTACGCTCTATTTGTTTAAAAGCCACATTGAGATATCTGCTGGGTATGCTTTACGATCTATTTGTTTTAGAGCCACATTGAGATATCTACTGTGTCTACTTTACAGTCTCTTTGTTTTAGAGCCTTATTGAGATATCTACTGTGTCTACTTTACGGTCTTTTTTGTTTTGGAGCACATTGATATATCTGATGTGTTTACTTTATGATCTACTTGTTATTGAGCCACATTGATATATCTACTGTGTCTACCTTACGGTCTATTTGTGTTAAAGCCACGTTGAGATATCTACTGTGTCTACTTTACGATCTATTTGTTTTTGAGCCACTTTGAGAGTTCTGCTGTGTATACTTTACGATCTATTCGTTTTAGAGCCACAATGAGATATCGACTGTGTCTACTTTACGGTCTATTTGTTTTAGAGAAACATTGATATATCTACTGAGTGTACATTATGATATATGTGTTTTAGAGCCATATTGAGATATCTACGGTGTCTACTTTACAATGTATTTCTTTTAAAACCAGATTTTATATCTACTGTGTCTATTTTACGATCTATTTGTTTTAGAGCCACATTTAGATATCTACTGTGTCTACTTTACAATGTATTTGTTTTAGAACCACATTTTATATCTACTGTTTCTACTTTACGGTCTATTTGTTTTAGAGCCACGTTGAGATATCTACTGTGTCTACTTTACGATCTATTTGTTTTTGAGCCACTTTGAGATATCTGCTGTGTATACTTTACGATCTATTTGTTTTAGAGCCACATTGAGATATCTACTGTGTCTACTTTACTGTCTATTTCCTTTAGAACCACATTGAGATACCTGCTGTGTCAACTTTACATTATATTTGTTTTAGAGCCACATTGATATATCTACAGAGTGTACTTTATGATATATGTGTTTTAGAGCCATATTGAGATATCTACGGTGTCTACTTTACAATGTATTTTTTTAAAGCCAGATATTATATCTACTGTGTCTACTTTACGATCTATTTGTTTTAGAGCCACATTTAGATATCTACTGTGTCTACTTTACAATGTATTTGTTTTAGAACCACATTTTATATCTACTGTTTCTACTTTACGGTCTATTTGTTTTAGAACCACCTTGAGATATTTACTGTGTCTATTTTACGATCTATTTGTTTTAAACCACATTGAAATATCTAGTGTGTCTACTTTACGCTCTATTTGTTTTTGAGCCACATTGAGATATCTACTGTGTCTTCTGTACGATCTATTTGTTTTTGTTCCACTTTGATATATCTGCTGTGTATACTTTACGATCTATTTCTGTTAGAGCCACGTTGAGATAATTAATGTGTCTACTTTACGATCTATTTGTTTTTGAGCTACTTTGAGATATCTGCTGTGTATACTTTACGCTCTATTTGTTTTAAAGCCACATTGAGATATCTACTGTTTCTACTTTACGCTCTATTTGTTTTTAAGCCACTTTGAAATATGAACTGAGTGTATTGTACGATATATGTGTTTTAGAGCCACATTCAGATATCTACTGAGTGTACTTTACGATATATGTGTTTTAGAACCACATTGAGATAGCTACTGTTTGTACTTTACAACGTATTTGTTTTAGATCCAAATTGAGATATCTACAATGTCTACTTTATGACCTTTTTTTTTTAAAGCCAAATTGAGATATCTACTGTTTCTACTTTACGGTCTATTTGTTTTGGAGCACATTGAGATATCTGATGCGTCTACTTTACGATTTATTTGTCTTAGAGCCACATTGAGATATTTGCTGTGTCTACTTTACGATCTATTTATTTTAGACCCACATTGAGATATGTACTGTGTCTACTTTATGATCTTTTTGTTTTAAAGCTACATTGAGATATCACTGTATGTACTTTACGATATATTTATTTCAGAGCCTTATCGAGATATGTACTGTGTCTTCTTGACAATGTATTTTTTAGAGCCACATTTTATATCTACTGTGTCTACTTTACGATCTATGTATTTTAGAGCAACAGTGAGATATCTAATGTATCTACTTTGTGAATTATTTCTTTTAGATCCACATTGAGATATTTACTGTGTCTACTTTACAATGTATTTGTTTTTGAGCCACTTTGAGATATCTGCTGTGTATAATTTACGATCTTTTCGTTTTAGAGCCACATTGAGATATCTACTGTGTCTACTTTACGGTCTATTTGTTTTAGAACCACATTGAGATACTTGCTGTGTCTACTTTACAATATATTTGTTTTAGAGCCACATTGATATATCTACTGAGTGTACTTTATGATATATGTGTTTTATAGCCATATTGAGATGTCTACGGTGTCTACTTTAAAATGTATTTCTTTTAAAGTCAGATTTTATATCTACTGTGTCTACTTTACGATCTATTTGTTTTAGAGCCACATTGAGATATCTACTGTATCTACTTTACGCTCTATTTGTTTTAAAGCCACTGTTGCGTAAGCGAGTCATATGACACTGTGACGCAACGTTTCTAGAACTATCATGTACTTTGGCGAATGTTCAAGTTCTTACTAGAAATAGGGTATGCTGGTATATAAAAGAGGGGAATGTAATGTGTGAGCAGATAGTGAGTAATTGATCTGCGGTCGGAGTATTATTGACGTTCGTTGCTATAGCGTTTGTTTAGTGCGATTGTTTAGTGTATCGGTTAAGTTATATTCGGAAAGAATAAACCAGTTTTATTAAGTAAAGGCTTGTGTCGCTTAAGTTTCGTCGGTACGAAGTTACGGAATATCAATTAAAAAACGGAGACGTAACAAATTGGTGTCAGAGAGTGGGACAGAAAAAAAAATGGAAACGAGAAGCGGCAAATCAGACTACAGCCTAGCAGATTTGATGGCAACAATACAAAAACAAGAAAAGAAACAAGAAGAACGAGAAAATAAACAAGAAAAGAAACAAGAAGAACGAGAAGCGAAATTACAACAGTTGTTAGAGGAAAAAGAAAAGAAACAAGAACAGAAATTATAACAGTTGTTAGAGGAAAAAGAAAAGAAACAAGAACAGAAATTATAACAGTTGTTAGAGGAAAAAGAAAAGAAACAAGAAGAAAGACAACAGCACTTACAAGAAAACCTACAACAGTGGTTAGGATTAGACTTATACTGGGTGACGTGTCTTGTTACTTACTGAGAAATACAGTGGTTAGGACTTAGACATACTGTGTGACATGCCTTGTTACGTAGTGAGAAATACAGTGATCGAGAGGTAGGTATACTGGGTAACGTGTCTTATTACGTACTGAGAAATACAGTGGTTGATGGGTAGACATAGTGTGTGACATGCCTTGTTACGTAGTGAGAAATACAGTGATCGAGGGTTTAACTTTGTACTTACTACCGCAAATTTGTGAAGGACTTTGCAACGATAGCCGCTCCACTACCTGATTTGACTAAAAATGGCCAAAAGTTTAGTAATGGACAGTTTCTTGT
>NW_013672452.1:5001-11017 GCF_000517525.1 Limulus polyphemus
CTACTTTACAATGTATTTGTTTTAGAACCACATTTTATACCTATTGTGTCTACTTTACAATCTATGTGTTTTAGAGCCACATTGAGATATCTAATGTTTCTACTTTTTGATTTTTTGAGACAAATTTAGATATCTACCGTGTCTACTTTTCGCTCTATTTGTTTTAAAGCCACATTGACATATCTACTGTGTATACCCTACGATCTATTATTTATAGCCACATTGAGATATCTACTGTGTCTAATTTACGATATATTTATTTTAGAGCCACTTTGATATATCTGCTGTGTCTACTTTACAATATATTTGTTTTAAAGCGACATTGAGATATCTACTGTATGTGCTTTACGATATATTTGTTTCAGAGCCTTATTGAGATATGTACTGTGTCTAATTTACGATCCATTTGTTTCAGAACCACATTGAGATATCTATTGTGTCTACTTTATGGTCTGTTTTTTGGACCACATTGAGATATCTACTGTGTCTTCTTTACGATCTTTTTTTTTAACCATATTGAGATATCTACTGTACATTCTTTACATTATTTATGTTTTAGAGCCACAGTGAGATATCCACTGTGTCTACTTTACGACCTAAGTATTTTAGAGACACTTTGAGATATCTACTGTGTCTACTTTACGAATAATTTGTTTTAAAGCCACATTGAGATATCTTCTGTTTCTACTTTACAATCTATATGTTTTAGAGCCACATTGTGATATCTACAATGTCTACTTTACGAAATATTTTTTGAGCCATATTGAGATATCTACTGTATCTTCATTACATTATTTATGTTTTAGAGCCACATTGAGATATCCAGTGTGTCTACTTTACGATCTATTTCTTTTATAGCCACATTGAGATAACTACTGTGTCTACTACATGATTTATTTGTTTTAGAGCCACATTGAGATATCTACTGTGTCTACTTTACAATCTATATGTTTTAGAGCCACATTGAGATATCTACAATGTCTACTTTACGATCTATTTTTTGAGCCATATTGAGATATCTACTGTATCTTCATTACATTATTTATGTTTTAGAGCCACATTGAGATATCCAGTGTGTCTACTTTACGATCTATTTGTTTTAAAACCACATTGAGATATCTTCTGTGTCTACTACATGATTTATTTGTTTTAGAGCCACATTGAGATATCTACTGTGTCTACTTTATGGTCTGTTTTTTTTTCAAGCCACAATGAGATATCTACTGTGTCTTCTTTACAATCTATTTGTTTTTGAGACATATTGAGATATCTACTACGTCTTCTTTACATTATTTATGTTTTAGAGCCACATTGAGAAATTCACTGTGTCTACTTTATGATCTATGTGTTTAAGAGATACATTGCGATATATTCTGTGTCTACTTTATGATCTATTTCTTTTAGATCTACATTTAGATATCTACAATGTCTACTTTACGGTCTATATGTTTTAGAGTTACATTTAGAGATAACTACTGTGAGTACTATACGATCAATTTGTTTTATAGCCATTTTGAGATAACTTCTTATTCTACTATACGATCTATTTGTTTTAAAGCCACATTGAGATAAATACTGTGTCTACTATACGATCTATTTGTTTTAAAGAAACATTAAGATATCTTCTGTGTCTACTATATGATTTATTTTTTAGAGCCACATTGAGATATCTACTGTGTCTACTTTATGGTCTGTTTTTTATCGAGCAATATTGAGATATCTACTGTGTCTTCTTTACATTATTTACGTTTTAGAACCACTTTCAGGTATCCACTATGTCTACTATACGATCTATTTGTTTTAAAGCCACATTGAGATATATACTGTGTCTACTATACGATCTATTTGTTTTAAAGAAATATTAAGATATCTTCGGTGTCTACTATATGATTTATTTGTTTTAGAGCCACATTGAGATATCTACTGTGTCTACTTTATACTTCTGTTTTTTTTCGAGCAACATTGAGATATCTACTGTGTCTTCTTTACATTATTTACATTTTAGAACCACATTGAGATATCCACTATGTCTACTTTATGATATATTTGTTTTAGAGCCACATTGAGATATCTACATTGTCTACCTTACGTTCTATTTCTTTTTGAGCCACATTGAGATATCTACTGTGTCTACTTTACGAATAATTTGTTTTAAAGCCACATTAAGATATGTACTGTGTCTACTTTGCGATCTATGTGTTTTAGAACCACATTGAGATATCTACAGTGTCTACTTTAGGATATATCTGTTTTAGAGCCATATTGAGATATTTACAGTGTCTTCTTTACGATCTATTTGTTTTTGAGCCATATTGAGCTATCTTCTGTGTCTTCTTTACATTATTTATGTTTTAGAGCCACATTGAGATATCCACTGTTTCTACTTTATGAGCTATTTGTTTTAGAGCCACTTTGCGATATCTACAGTGTCTACTTTACGCTCTATTTGTTTTGAGCCACATTGAGATATCTACAGTCTCTACGTTACGATATATTTGTTTTAGAGTTACATTAAGATATCTACTGTGACAACTTTACGATCTATTTGTTTTAGAGCCAAATTGAGATCTCTGCTGTGTCTGCTTCACGATCTATTTATTTTAATGCCACATTGAGATATCTACAGTGTCTTCTTTACGACACATTTGTTTCTGAGCCACATTGAGATATCTACTGCTTCTACTTTATATTATTTATCTTTTAGAGCCACATTGAGATATCTACAGTGTCTACTTTACGATATATCTGTTTTAGAGCCATATTTTGAAATATCTACTGTGTCTACTTTACGATATATCTGTTTTAGAGCCATATTGAGATATCTACAGTGTCTACTTTACGATATATTTGTTTTAGAGTTACATTAAGATATCTACTGTGTCTACTTTACGATCTATGTGTTTTTGCGCGATATTAAGATATCTACTACGTCTTCTTTACATTATTTATGTTTTAGAGCCACATTGAGAAATCCACTGTTTCTACTATACGATCTATTTGTTTTAAAGCCACATTGAGATATCTTCTGTGTCTACTACATGATTTATATGTTTTAGAGCCACATCGAGATATCTACTGTGTCTACTTTATGGTCTGTTTTTTTTTCAAGCCACATTGAGATATCTACTGTGTCTTCTTTACAATCTATTTTTTTTGCGCCATATTGAGATATCTACTACGTCTTCTTTAAATTATTTATGTCTTATAGCCACATTGAGAAATCCAGTGTGTCTACTTTATGATCTATGTGTTTTAGAGATACATTGGGATATCTACTGTGTCTACTTCATGATCTATTTGTTTTTGAGCCACATTGAGATATCTACTTTGTATACTATACGATCTATTTGTATTAGAGCCACATTGAGATAACTACTGTGTCTACTATACAATCTATTTGTTTTAAAGCCACATTGAGGTATCTTCTGTGTCTACTATATGATTTATTTGTTTTAGAGCCACATTGAGATATGTACTGTGTCTTCTTTACGATCTATTTTTTGAGCCATAATGAGATATCTACTGTATCTTCTTTACATTATTTATGTTTTAGAGCCACATTGAGATATCAACTGTGTCTACTTTATAATTTATTTGTTTTACTGCCACATTCAGATATCTACAGTGTCTACTTTATGGTCTTTTTTTTTCGAGCCACATTGAGATATCTACTGTGTGTTCTTTACAATCTATTTGTTTTTGAGCCATATTGAGATATCTGCAGTGTCTAATTTACGATATTTATGTTTTAAAGTCACATTGTGAAATCTACTGTTTCTACTTTATGATCTATGTGTTTTAGAGTTAGATTAAGATATCTACTGTGTCTACTTTACGATCTATTTATTTTAGAGCCACATTGAGATAAATACTGTGTCTACTATACGATCTATTTGTATTAGAGCCACATTGAAATAACTACTGTGTCTACTATACGATCTATTTGTTTTAAAGCCACATTGAGATATCTTCTGTGTCTACTATATGATTTATTTGTTTTAGAGCCACATTGAGATATCTACTGTGTCTACTTTATGGTCTTTTTTTTTCGTACCACATTGAGATATGTACTGTGTCTTCTTTACGATCTATTTTTTTGAGCCATATTGAGATATCTACTGTATCTTCTTTACATTATTTATGTTTTAGAGCCACATTGAGATATCAACTGTGTCTACTTTATAATTTATTTGTTTTACTGCCACATTGAGATATCTACAGTGTCTACTTTATGGTCTGTTTTTTTCGAGCCACATTGAGATATCTACTGTGTGTTCTTTACAATCTATTTGTTTTTGAGCCATATATGAGATATCTGCAGTGTCTAATTTACCATATTTATGTTTTAAAGTCACATTGTGAAATCTACTTTTTCTACTTTATGATCTATGTGTTTTAGAGCCACTTTGAGATATCTACAGTGTCTACTTTACGATATATCTGTTTTAAAGCCATATTAAAATATCTACTGTGTCTAATTTACGATCTATGTGTTTTAGAGCCACATTGAGATAACTACTGTGTCTACTATACGATCTATTTGTTTTAGAGCCATATTGAGATAACTACTGTGTCTACTATACGATCTATTTGTTTTAGAGCCATATTCAGATAACTACTGTGTCTACTATACGATCTAATTGTTTTAGAGCCATATTGAGATAACTACTGTGTCTACTATACGATCTATTTGTTTTAGAGCCATATTGAGATAACTACTGTGTCTACTATACGATTTATTTGTTTTAGAGCCATATTGAGATAACTACTCTGTCTACTATACGATCTATTTGTTTTAGAGCCATATTGAGATAACTACTGTGTCTACTATACGATCTATTTGTTTTAAAGCCACATTGAGATAACTACTGTGTCTACTATACGATCTATTTGTTTTAAAAAAACATTAAGATATCTTCTGTGTCTACTATATGATTTATTTGTTTTTGAGCCACATTGAGATATCTACTGTGTCTACTTTACGATATATCTGTTTTAGAGCCACATTGAGATAACTACTGTGTTTACTCTACGATCTATTTTTTTAAAGCCACATTGAGATATCTACAGTGTCTACTTTACGCTCTATTTGTTTTAGAGCCAAATTGAGATTTATGCTGTGTCTACTCTACAATATATTTGTTTTAGAGCCACATTGAGATAACTACTAAGTCTACTATACGATCTATTTGTTTTAAAGCCACATTGAGATATCTTTTGTGTCTACTCTATGATTTATTGGTTTTAGAGCCACATTGAGATATCTACTGTGTATACTTTACGATCTATGTATTTTAGAACTACTTTTAGATATCTACTGTTTCTACTTTACGCTCTATTTGTTTTTGAGCCACATTGTGATATCAACTGTTTCTACTTTACGAATAATTTGTTTTAAAGCCACATTGAGATATCTTCTGTTTCTACTTTACGATATATTTGTTTTATAGCCACATTGAGATATCTATACTGTCTACTTTACGATATATCTGTTTTAGAGCCATATTGAGATATCTACAGTGTCTAATTTACGATATATTTTTTTAAGAGTTACATTAAGATATCTACTGTGTCTACTTTACGATCTATTTGTTTTAGGGCCAAATAGAGATCTCTGCTCTGTCTACTTTAAAATCTATTTGTTTTGGAGCTACGTTGAGATAACCACTGTCTCTACTATAAGATCTATTTGTTTCAGAGCCACATTGAGAAAACTACTGTGTCTACTATACGATCTATTTGTTTTAAAACCACATTGAGATATCTTCTGTGTCTACTATATGATCTATTTGTTTTAGAGCCACATTGGGATATCTACTGTGTCTACTTTACGCTTTATTTGTTTTTGAGCCACATTGAGATAACTACTGTGTTTACTATACGATCTATTTTTAAGACCACATTGAGATATCTTCTGTGTCTACTTTATGATCTATGTGTTTTAGAGCCACATTGGGATATCTACTGTGTCTACTTTATGATCTATTTCTTTTAGAGCCACATTTAGGTATCTACA
>NW_013672452.1:11841-14891 GCF_000517525.1 Limulus polyphemus
TACTTTACAATCTATTTGTTATAGAGCCACATTGAGATATCTACTGTGTCTAATTTACGATCTATTTGTTTTAGAGCCAAATTGAGATCTCTGCTGTGTCTACTTTACAATCTATTTGTTATAGAGCCACATTGAGATATCTACTGTGTCTAATTTACGATCTATTTGTTTTAGAGCCAAATTGAGATCTCTGCTGTGTCTACTTTACAATCTATTTGTTATAGAGCCACATTGAGATATCTACTGTGTCTACTTTAAGGTCTGTTTTTTTCGTTCCACATTGAGATATCTACTGTGTTCTTTACAATCTATTTTTGAGCCATATTGAGATATCAGCAGTATCTAATTTACGATATTTATGTTTTAAAGCCACATTGAGAAATGCACTGTGTCTAATTTATGAACTATGTGTTTTAGAGCAACATTGGGATATCTACTTGTCTACTTTATGATCTATTTGTTTTAGAGCAACATTTAGATATCTACAATGTCTACTTTTCGCTCTATTTTTTTTTAATCACATTAAGATGTCTTCTGTTTCTACTTTACGATCTATGTATTTTAGAGCCACTTTGAGATATCTACTGTGTCTACTTTACGAATAGATTATTTTAAAGCCACATTGAGATATCTCCTGATTCTACTTTACAATCTATGTGTTTTACAGCCACATTGAGATATCTACAGTGTCTACTTTACGATATATCTGTTTTAAAGCCATATAGAGATATTTACAGTGTCTACTTTACGATATATTTGTTTTAGAGTTACATTAAGATTTCTACTGTGTCTACTTTACGATCTTTTATTTTTAGAGCCACATTGAGATAATTACTGTGTCTACTATACGATCTATTTCTTTCAGAGCCATATTGAGATATCTAATATGTCTACTCTACGATATATTTGTTTTAGTGCCACATTGAGATACCTGCTGTGTATACTTTACTATCTATTTATTTTAAACCACATTGAGATATCCACTGTGTTTACTTTACGATCTATTTGTTTTATAGCCACCTTGAGATATCTATAGTTTCTATTTTACGATATATCTGTTTTTGAGCCACATTGAGATATCTACTGTGTCTACTTTACGAATAATTTGTTTTAAAGCTACATTGACATATCTATTTTGTCTACTTTACGATCTATGTGTTTTAGAGCCACATTGAGATATCTACGGTGTCTACTTCACGATATATATGTTTTAGAGCCATATTGAGATATTTAATATGTCTACTCTACGATATATTTCTTTTAGTGCCACATTGAAATACCTGCTGTGTATACTTTACTATCTATTTGTTTTAAAGCCACATTGAGATATCGTCTGTGTCTACTTTACGATATATTAAATTTAAAGCCACATTGAGATAACCACAGTGTCTACTTTACGATCTATTTGTTTTATAGCCACATTGAGATATCTATAGTATCTACTTTACGATATGTCTGTTTTAGAGCCATATTGAGATATCTACAGTGTCTAATTTACGATATATTTCTTATGAGTTAAATTAAAATATCTACGTTGTCTAATTTACGATCTATTTGTTTTTGGGTTACATTAAGATTTCTACTGTGTCTACTTTACGATCTATTTGTTTTAGAGCCACATTGAGATATCTACTGTGTCTACTTTATGGTCTGTTTTTTTCGATCCACATTGAGATATCTACTGTGTGTTTTTTACAATCTATTTTTTAGCCATATTGAGATATCTGCAGTGTCTAATTTACGATATTTATGTTTTAAAGCCACATTGAGAAACCCACTGTGTCTCCTTTGTGATCTATGTGTCATAGAGTCACATTGAGATATCTACTGAGTCTACTTTACGATATATCTGTTTTAAGGCCAAATTGAGATATCTAATGTGTCTTCTTTATATTATTTTATTTTTAGAGCCACATTGAGATATCCACTGTGTCTGGTTTATCATCTATTTCTTTTAGAGCCACATTAAGATATCTACAGTGTCTACTTTACGCTCTATTTGTTTTTGAGCCACATTGAGATATCTACTGTGTCTACTTTACGAATAATTTGTTTTAAAGCCACATTGATATATCTATTTTGTCTACTTTACGATCTATGTGTTTTAGAGCCACATTGAGATATCTACGGTGTCTACTTCACGATATATATGTTTTAGAGCCACATTGAGATATCTACGGTGTTTAATTTACGAAATATTTGTTTTAGAGTTACATTCAGATATCTACTGTGTCTGCTTTACGATCTATTTGTTTTAGAGCCAAATATAGATCTCTGCTGTGTCTACTTTACGATCTATTTGTTTTAGAGCCACGTTGAGATAACTACTGCTTCTACTATACGATCTATTTGTTTTAGAGCCACATTGAGATAACTACTGTGTCTACTATACGATATATTTGTTTTAAAGCCACATTGAGATATCTTCTGTGTCTACTACATGATTTATTTGTTTTAGAGCCACATTGAGATATCTACTGTGTCTACTTTATGGTCTGTTCTTTTCAAGCCACATTGAGATATCTACTGTGTCTTCTTTACAATCTATTTGTTTTTGAGCCATGTTGAGATATCTACTTAGTCTTCTTTACATTATTTATGTTTTAGAGCCACATTGAGAAATCCACTGTGTCTACTTTATGATCTATTTGTTTTTGAACCACATTGAGATAACTACTGTGTCTACTATAGGAACTTTTTGTTTTAAAGCTACATTGAGATATCTTCTGTGTCAACTATAAGATTGATTTGTTTCAGAGCCACATTGAGATACCCACTATGCCTACTTTATGATCTATTTGTTTTAGAGCTACATTGAGATATCTACAGTGTCTACTTTACGCTCTATGTGTTTTAAAGCCACATTGAGATATCTACTGTGTCTACTTTATGGTCTGTTTTTTTTTCAAGCCACATTGAGATATCTACTGTGTCTTCTTTACAATCTATTTTTTTGCGCCATATTGAGATATCTACTACGTCTTCTTTAAATTATTTATGTCTTATAGCCACATTGAGAAATCCAGTGTGTCTACTTTATGATCTATGTG